>NW_007578778.1:139438-146083 GCF_000690725.1 Stegastes partitus
ACAAATACAATAACCTCAGTTTGTCTAAATTTAAATGAAGGAAATTCCAGGTCATCCAGACCTTTATGTCCTTCAGATATGCCTGGAGTCTGTCGAACTGCTTGATTTAATTTGGCTTCATAGATAAATATAACTGGGTGTCATCTGCATAACAGTGGAAATTCATACAGTGCTTTCTAGCAATATCGTCTAAGGGGAACATGTACAAAATAAATAATATAGGTCCTAACACAGAGCCCTGCTGATGTTATTGACTAAATGTGGCTGTTAAAGGTAACCAGTCTATCACAGGGCTACACTTAGAGACAGACAACCAGCACACTCGCATTCACACCTACGGACAATTTAGAATCACTAATTAACCTCAACATGTTTTTGGACTGTGGGAGGAAGCCGGAGAACCTGGAAAACCTGGAGAGAACCCACACTGCACAGGGAGAACATGGAGACTCCATGCAGAAAGATCCCGGTTTTCCTCACAGGGATGCAAACCGGTGACCTTCTTGCTGAAGGTGGTAACCACCGAGCCACCTTGCAGTCGTCCATCACCAACAAGCCCAAATCAAACGGGGACTTTACGCCCTTGCTGGATTCCCAAACATAAGTGGCACCACAGACTGCACCTACATTGCATTCAAAGCAGCATCAGTAAACAAATTTAATTATTAATGTTAATAGAAAAGGGTTTCATTCAATCAACATACAAATAATTTGCGATGCACATTTGTGGCTCTCCAACGTTGTTGCCCGGTGGTCTGGAGGAACGCACAACTCATTCATTGAGCAGAACAGCTCTGTGGGTCTCCAAGCAGGAGCTGCTGAAGATGGCTGGCTTATTGGTGAGTGTTACAGAGTGTGAGATCTTTTAGCTGGACTTAGTTTGGTTATTAAAACATCTCATCTGTAGTGATCAGGGTTATCCACTGGGTGAACGTTGGATATTAATTCGTCCTCCTCCAGTTGCATGATTTCTCTTTTATGGGCTGTGATGCGTTTTTTTGGCACTGAGCTTAACATCTAACCGCTTTTAAATAATTTTTTATTTCTGCTGGTAATCTGTCCTCTGACCCAACAGAAATAACTACAGTAGTTATCTTGTCCCATGCAGAATTTTTTTCTTTTGCTGCTTATCCCAACATTTAATGCACCAAACTATACTTTCTGGTTTGCTTCAACCTCACTGACAAGTACCTCGGTTTCGGTTTCTGAAAAGTTCCTCTTTGTTGCCCTCTTTGTCACGATGATGAACGGTGAGGGGAAAAAATGTTCACTTATAAAGAGACGTGTTGTTGCGTTATATGGTTAATTGGAAGCATTTCTGAAGGCAAATGATCCCGAAAGTGCACAAGCACAAAGATTAAGAACAAGTGGGATTTACCAACACTGATGACTTACTGATGCGCATACAACCCCTGGACACATGTTTGATAAATACAGATTTTTTTTGTACTTACGCACACTCTAAACTTTATTTGTAAGACAGAATTTAGAACATTTTCTACCCAGATTTGATAAATGAGGCCCCTGGATCTAGAGTAGGCTTTTTGAGTCGTGGTTTTATTATAGCAACTTTAAAAGCCTGCAGGATGTAGCCTGATAGTAAAGAGAAGTTGATGCAGTGGCGGCTCATCAAAAGTGGGCGGGTCCAGGGTGCACCGAACTGCACCCCGTGAGAAAATCTGCAGCTGCCAGTCAGAGCCCGGACCAAGGTCGCATGATCATGAAATGTTTTTACTTACACACTCATGTGGCCGGCGCCCTGCATCCAGGAAGTGTAAAAATTAGTCTTTGCGCACACAGTAGTACAGATTCTCATGCCACAAGCAACATGATGGAGCCTCTCAACAGGAGAGAAAACTCTAAACTTTTTTGGTGGAAACGCTGGATTGACTTGAAACTGTCCAACTAATCTAGTTGCTCAAAGATCAGTGCCTGGCTCAAAAGTCATGGCAGGACAGATCCTGGTACCTGACAACACCTGCTACATTTATTCTACTAAACAGTCCAACGGCCCAGCGTCCAGGCGTCGTCGTGGTCAAGGTTGTACTTATCGTAAATAAAGACGTGGTGTGATATAATGTGATTTTATGACACTATGACTCACAGCAGAGCGACACTGAAAACACAAATGACAAACAGCTGTATAATATGTGCAAGGAAACCATCTGAAAACACCTGAGTTGACGCTACATCCTCATAAGTGATGAATTGAAGAATAAGGTCTTCATCTGTGCATCTGCTGAACTGGTGTGATTGATCCTTTACTGCTCCTCCAATCAGATCAGGCTGAAACCCATCTCTGTCTCCTGCAGCAGGAAGGTAATCAGCCTGTTAGGAGCATGTCGGGTGGAGTTTGGGTGACGGCTGGTCAGCGGGGAGAAACGCTGGTGTGAAGCGAATCGACTCGTTTGCCAGCAGAATGAAAGTCAGCTGCAGAGTTTGCGCAGAGTCACATTGACCTTCAGACTGGTGCTGCCTCCAGAACTGAGCAGACAGAAAAATCACAGGACAAAACTATACTGAAAACCCAAGTATACAACCTGCAGCAGCTTCTCAGTAGATTTAGTATTCCTCCGTCCACTGCTGTGTAAGTGCTTGTGAACAAAGCCTCAACAGGTAAAGAGCAACTGTAGACATCTGCATCAACACACCAGGGGGCGCTGCTTCACAGAGGGTAGCAATTCTTTCTACAAAAATTAATTAAACAGAAGAAACAGAAATGTTAAAACCTGTAGTGGTTCAGTCAAAAATGAATGATTACATCCAATGAAGAAGCAAACACAGACCCTATACAAAGATGTTTGAAGCTCTATGACGTCACCCACAGGTTTCCTGCAGAGTGGGTCTGAAGCTCAGTGTGGTGACTGTCGCCATCTTGGCAGCGCTGGACTCCTCTGAACTCTTGATCTAAAAACATAAGTAAAGAGATGGAGCTGAGGCGGGCACTCATCCACCAATCACAGCGGTCCAGTCTCAAACTGTGCACTCATTTTAAGTTTCAGTCTTGATCTTATTTAAATATGTGAGTTTTATAAAAAATAAACAAAAAATGCGATGAACAGAAAACTATGCTGTAAAAACTCATCTTTTTTTGTAGCAGGCTTCGGTAAACGTTTATAATTCGGGCTCTATGACTCAGTGTGAGAGGGTTAGGGTGGACATTCAATGAACTGCAGAACTGTTGGAAAGATCCATTCTATTAATCAGAGATAATGTCTGTATCCCTGTATACAAATCTCTTTATTAGTTGTCTTTGTTAACCTAGTTTTCTTCATGGCACTCCATAAAAGGTTTAGAGAAGAAAAAGAAAATGCAACACGAACAAGAACAGCTCTGTTTTCTACCTGGCATGTAAGTACGGAGGCAGTGGGCCGATAGAGCCGACACACCTGTGGAAGCTTGGAGTACATTTCGGAAAGACTAATCTGGCTTCTGACCATCTTTCTTACAAATTGTGATGTATTAAAGTAAATGTAGTGGCTTTGGATCCAGACCCAGCGAGATGTGTGAATGATTCCTGGTCCAAAAGAATCTGCTGACTGTGACCCCAGCAGCAAGACTGGATGTTCCTCGTTACACCTCTTTGGCTGCTCAGACTCTGATCAATATTTGTGTATTAGTGTCCTTTTTTTCTTTCCAAATCTCCAAGCGTCTCTCCTGTTCTCTTTCCAGTATTATCCCTCATAGCAAACCTCACAGAAACTCACCAACACACGTCCAAACTGAACTGAAGCGCGCTGAATCAAATTGAATGAAAGCCCTGTAGCGACTTGCTGATCCTTTGTCAAACTGACAATATTTGGAAGTTTGTCTTGAATAATTAAGGAGCTTTTAATTGTCTTTATCAGGATACTAGTTGCTACTATTAGTGTGGCATGGTAAGGTTGATCACTGGCTCATCAGCTCCTCATGACCAAGAGGCTTTCTTTCAGATCCTGCCTTTGGACTGGTTAAAGCAGCAGGTGTACAGTGGACTCCACAGATACTTTCCAGTGTTTCCACACTACCAGTGGCATTGGTTCAAAGTTCAGTCGGAGTTCAGTGAAGAGAAATGGTGTATTTCGTAGTCAAATTGAATTTGATTGTGTAGCAATTTAAAAAAATGAATTTCTTGGTTTTCATGCATTTTTGTAGCATCAGGCTAATCGGCATAGTCCTCAAAGCTGTATGGTTTTAGCCTTATAGTGAAAGCAGTTAGGTTAATCTTCAAATCAATGTTACTGAAGGGTCTTAACTCTAATATTAAATTAATATGCTTCATTTCCATATTTATTCATACCTTGGAATCTTAGCTGCAATATTGAATTAGGTGAGTTAATCTCTGTAGGGTCTCCATGTGTCATGGTAAGGAAAGGGAGCATTATAAATGTTTTAAATAATTACAATTGCTCCGCTAAATTCACTTTGTAGTTGCTCTGTATAGCTGCGCTTGTTAGATAATTCATATTATCAATCATATATGTTTTGCGCGAGCTCACTTTGGCATGACGGTTGTTGTTTTAGATGTGCTGTGGCTTCATTTTATGTCTCCAGATTTCTCCAGATATGCCGATCTCTGCCCCAGGTCAAGCTGGATCTATTTATAGAAATGCTATATCATCTCCATCTACCATGAAGTGTGATTATATGGTCTTTGTTAGGGCACATTAACTGTGCAACATAAATCATTTTCCAGGCAGCTCTTTCGTGTCCGGACTTCTTTGCCTTTCCAAACTGTAAATAAGTTGTTTGTCATTGTATCTGGTGATGAAGGCCGGTGATCATGTTTACAGTTGGTCACTGTTGTGCAGACACTGGAACGGCACAACCTTGTTTTATAATAACACGCTGGAGTCATCATCAGTCGCCTCACAGTTCTTATCTAATCTGGTTATGGGTGTCTTCTTTGGTAACTAATGTCTTGNGGAGATGCAGTAAAGGGAAGTGTTCCTCAGGATTCACTTTCTTTATTTTTCGCTGAACAGATTTTCCTGTTCTCGCAGGTTTGACATTTTAAATCCTTAAAGATCCGCCTGTCAGAACGTCGTCACGGTGATGGAGGATGTGTCCCACATTGCCATAGCAACAGAGACGGAGAGAGAGCATCTCTTTGATCTGTAATCTCTCTCTCCTTCTGTCTGACGATGAAATTCGGCAGCTGCAGGTGATGAACTGTGAACATGTCGACCTGCAGCCACACCTTAGGTGACCTCAGATTAAAGGTTAAACTGTGTTACGGCAGCAGACTGACTCAAACCAAGGTTAACGTAAATTTCAATAATCTGGTTGGACATCCTGGATTTTACAGGGAGCCAATGAAGAGAAGCTGATACAAGATGAATACGATCTCTGTTACTGGTTCCTGTCAGAACCCTGGCTGCAGCATTTTGGATCAGCTGAAGGTTTTTGAGAGAGTTAGTGGGACATCCTGATAATAAGGAACTACAATGGTCCAGTCTAGAAGTTATGAATGCACGGACTAGTTTCTCAGCATCACTCTGAGACAGGATGTTCCTGATTTTTCCAGTATTACGTAGGTGAAAGAAGGCCGTCCTACAAACGTGTTTTATATGCCTATTGAACGACATGTCCTGGTCAAAAATAACTCCAAGGTTCTTTACAGTAGGACTGGAGGCCAAGGCAATGCCATCTAGAGTAGCTATCTGGTTCAGTAGTGTGTTTCTGAGGTGTTTAGGGACAAATACAATAACCTCAGTTTGTCTAAATTTAAATGAAGGAAATTCCAGGTCATCCAGACCTTTATGTCCTTCAGATATGCCTGGAGTCTGTCGAACTGCTTGATTTAATTTGGCTTCATAGATAAATATAACTGGGTGTCATCTGCATAACAGTGGAAATTCATACAGTGCTTTCTAGCAATATCGTCTAAGGGGAACATGTACAAAATAAATAATATAGGTCCTAACACAGAGCCCTGCTGATGTTATTGACTAAATGTGGCTGTTAAAGGTAACCAGTCTATCACAGGGCTACACTTAGAGACAGACAACCAGCACACTCGCATTCACACCTACGGACAATTTAGAATCACTAATTAACCTCAACATGTTTTTGGACTGTGGGAGGAAGCCGGAGAACCTGGAAAACCTGGAGAGAACCCACACTGCACAGGGAGAACATGGAGACTCCATGCAGAAAGATCCCGGTTTTCCTCACAGGGATGCAAACCGGTGACCTTCTTGCTGAAGGTGGTAACCACCGAGCCACCTTGCAGTCGTCCATCACCAACAAGCCCAAATCAAACGGGGACTTTACGCCCTTGCTGGATTCCCAAACATAAGTGGCACCACAGACTGCACCTACATTGCATTCAAAGCAGCATCAGTAAACAAATTTAATTATTAATGTTAATAGAAAAGGGTTTCATTCAATCAACATACAAATAATTTGCGATGCACATTTGTGGCTCTCCAACGTTGTTGCCCGGTGGTCTGGAGGAACGCACAACTCATTCATTGAGCAGAACAGCTCTGTGGGTCTCCAAGCAGGAGCTGCTGAAGATGACTGGCTTATTGGTGAGTGTTACAGAGTGTGAGATCTTTTAGCTGGACTTAGTTTGGTTATTAAAACATCTCATCTGTAGTGATCAGGGTTATCCACTGGGTGAACGTTGGGTATTAATTCGTCCTCCTCCAGTTGCATGAT
>NW_007578778.1:153093-184978 GCF_000690725.1 Stegastes partitus
AACATAGGTACAAATGTTTTGAAACAATTTTATTTCCCTCAAAAGGATGACTAGAGCCTTTCTGCTCCAGTGTCCTCCTATGAGGAAACTGATTGAAATGGGAAAATGTTTTCTGTTACTTCTCTTTTGGTTTTTGGAACATTAACCTCCAGACACAAACAGGATTGAATTATCTGATGTTTTATTGAGGATTCAACCTGTCATGTTCTAACTCTGTTTTCCTCGTGGTTCACCTCTTCATCTGTAGAACCAGTTCCACCTGCAGATGGTGACGGGGGTCCCAGAGTCCGGCCTCTCCGATCTGCTGTTGACTGTTCTGCAGCGGTCCGGTTGGAGGGAGGGTACTGCAGTTCTGTGTCGGGGCTGGGAGGAGGCTCAAGGTCTCCTGCAGCTCCTGGACCATCATGGCAGTGCATCGTGGGATGGTGGGAGCAGCGTCAACTGGCACCTGCGAGCCCTCTTGAACCTGACGCAGTCGTCCCACGATGATACGCAGATCCACGATTTCCTGTCCCGACACTTCAGACAGAACCAGCCACCACCAGCGTCAGTACTACTGTTCGGGGCCGACCCACAGTGCGCGGCGGCGGTGCTGCGCAGCGCCCAGGACCTGGGCCTGACATTACCCATGGTGCACTGGGTTCTGGGCCAGCCACTCAGCCCTGACGCGCTGCATGCCATCGGGCTGCCACTCGGCCTGTTGGCCTACGGAGAGGTGGAGAGGAAACCGCTCGACTTCTACGTCAGAGACGCCCTGCAGCTCGTGACCAGAGCCATGGCTGCGGCGACGGTGGTGAGACCAGACCTGGCTCTGATCCAGAATATGGTGAACTGCTACGACAAACCCAACAAACATGAGGTGCCATCATCAGGACAGTACCTGTCCAGGTAGGAACCTCACTTCTTCCCTACATCGAATAAATATTTAATTTAGATTTATTACATTCAATATCTACAAATGAAACAAACACTGTGCTAAGGAAGAGATCAGAACTCAAACAGCGTCGCAATAGTAACAGCTGTTGTTTCTTTAAACATTATCAGTAAATGGCTGCTATAGTCTGCCACAGGTTTTCCAGTTGATTCTCAACCAGTATGTGATCTTCTCTAGTTAGTTTCATTAACACGCCATCCTGCTGGCTCAGATTTCCATCGAAGTGCTGCCGTAGTTGACATTTAAGTCACCCATGTGAACCATCAGAAAGATTTTTCAATTATTTCCAAGAATTAGTGGTAAAATATGACAAAGAGGCAAAACCAGATGGACTGTAGGTAGGTGGATGGATGGATGGATGGATGGATGGATGGATGGATGGATGGACAGAAAACTTTATTATTACCTTTGCTGAAACTTTCTTTGCTACCACGGTGCCAATCACAGTCAAACCTCCACATTTAATGCTGAACAAAAAACATCTCTATCACAAAACTATTCACAGAAGTACGAAAGAGTAATTATGACTTAGAGCTGTTGCAGTATGTTTGTAACATGTAATAGTAGTATACAGTATAGATGGACACTGACAGCTGTGTTCCAGCAGCTTCTGATTCATCCAGAGCTGCTTTCTGTTGGTTCCTGGTTGACTCTTGACCATCCTGACCAATCGTCTCTCAGCAGCAGGTGATAGTTTGTGTTTTCATCCTGATGGAGGCAGTAACACAACTGGACCATGAACTTTATACTGACAAACTGATGGTTCTGGGATCTGAAGCGGCTTTGAAATGGCTCCAAGTGACATTCTGACAGGTTCTAGTCTCTGATTTTCTTTTCCAGATCTTTGCTGAGCTCCTCAGACTTTCCCACTGTAGTGTTTGTGTTTGAGTCTAATGAGTGGATCAGATGGTTCTATTGAAACTGGATCAGAGGAGTCAGCAGCTGGAATCAATCAGAACCACTCAGGAGAAGCCAGGAGGTCATGAAACTAAGACAATCTGATTAACATAATTTTCTGTATCACCTAAACTAATAATTCAAGTTACTGCATGTTTATTTATGATCCAGCAGATTTTGTCGTATTTCCAGAAGATTTTCAATAAATCTGTAAAATAACCAAAACACAGGATTGTTTTTTGTGACAACGTTTTGTGTATTTGGGTGATTCAATCATAGAAAATTCTGAATTATGGGACTTATTAGAAATTCCTGACTGCCCTTATATACATGGTCTTTCCAAATGTGTGGAAACTTGAATTTCTCTGCTGGGCATGGTATTATCAACACAGAAACATACGCTGTCAGTGACACATTCTGTTAATCCATAATTATCACCCTCATATGACTCACAGAAAGTGTCCCAGTCTGTTGTTTCCACGTTGTACTGCAGATTTTCCTTTTGCTTCCTGCAACCAGCAGCATTTCAGAGTTGTGGTGGTGACAGGCATCCTTTTAAAAAGTGTGCTGTAGGATGGAAAGAGATGAACCACATTATGATCGATCTGATCCCTCAGTACTGGTAATAGGTAGATGAACACACACTTTTACATTAGCGTCTTGTTGGGCATCAACAAACTGTTGGAAAGTGGGCAGTATGTTGGAGAGGATGAATGCATCAGTGCAGCAGCATGTACAAGTCACAAGCTGCTTCCCGGTGATCACCACAGGGAATCCCTCAGCAGATTGTGCAGTATCAAACTCACTGCCAAGAGTTTAACATCCTTGTTGCATACTTGATCCTCCATGTTAGCATGACCAAGGTTGTGGAGCAATCCTCCCACCTGTTCTCTTGCCGGTGTTTCAGTTGGGGATGCAGTCTTGTATGGCTCTTATCCAGGTTGTTTTGTCCTGACTAGACCCTTGCTTGTTTTGTATCTACTCTCAGATGTAAGTTGTTTTGGATAAAAGCGTCTGCTAAATGAAATTGCAGAATTGTAGCCATGTTTCTATGACGTACATGAGGCGGCTGAAAAGGGTCTCCAGTCTCATACTGTTGGCCAGTGAACATTTCCCATGATTACACATGTGTGAAAATTCCCCATCCATGCTTTTTCTGTGTCTCCTGTTGCTTTTAATACGCTGATGTCTCCTCTGAGACAATATCGTGTCTTGTCCAGCAAATTTAGCAAACGGTGCTAGTTTCAGTAGGTCCTGTTGGCAGTAAACTATAGCTGGCTGTATCAGGATCTGCTGCTCTGCTCAGACACAATCTCCTGATTGTAAAGCATATACAGTTAAAAACAGAGTATTGAAAACTGCTTGAGACTAAGAAAAATACACAAAACTACAAATCTACATGAAGCTGCCCATAACAGGCTGCTCCACTGGTGCCATTTTGGAATTGTCAGGACTATACCTTACTGGAGACCACAACAAAAGCTGAAATGTGAGAGTTACGTTTATATAGAGGAGTAAAGCCGATTTCAGCCTGTACCTTCAGAGTATATGTAACCACATCATCGCTAATGTTTCTCCCATCACATCCATATCAGACTTAGACTCAGATTGACTCGAGAGGAAAGCTTCATGCATTTTAGAAATAATTTTATATCTGGTGATCTGAGAAGAAAAAAACTGTTCCAGGTGTGAAGAGAGAATAGGTTTAATTTATTTCAATTTCATTTACATAGCACCAATTCTCAACATGTGTCATCTCATAGCGTTTCACATAGTGGGTGAAGACCTGACGAGTTTTAAACAGAACAGAGAACCCAACAATCCAGACTTATGTTTGGATTCTCTGTGAGCAGCAGTCGTGACGGTGGGAAGGAACCCAAAAAAAAACCCTTTAACAGGGAGGAAAAAAAGTCTCCAACAGAACCAGGCTCAGGGAGGGCAGCCTAACCCTAACACTAACCCTAATCTTGGCTGGAGTGGGGGGGTGGGGGGGCAGAACAGACAAGCAATGCAAAAGAACAATGAGCATTTTGGGAGTCAGCAAGTTCAGCAACAGCAGATCAGAGAGGTAAGCTCCAGATCAAGAGACGTCTGCAGAGAACAAACACTACACGACTACAGAGAGAGAAGACACAGAGTTAGTGAATGTAATGTTGGTGTACAACTGTATGGAGGGAAGAGGAGCCCAGTGCATCATGGGAGTCTCCCAGCAGTCTAAACCAACAGCTGCATAACTAAAAGATGTCTCAGGTGATCCTGAGCAGCTCTGACTGTCGGCTTTATCACAGAGGAACGTTTTAAGTGTAATCATAAAGTAGACCTAAAGACATCAAAATATCTTCCTCATGGCAGCGTTCCTGGTGTCAGAGACCTCTGATGGGCCAATTTCTGTAGTTGAGCTCAATATCATTAGGAGAAATCTACTAAAAAAATGCATTAAAAATTTTAGTTGTTTCCTGTCTTTAGCATGTGTATGAGCCACTTCTTGTCCTCCCTCCTTTAAAACTGGATTTAATGTGTTCTCTTTCTTATATGAACCTAAAATAGCTGAATAGTGTGATAGAAACCACAGAGGACCAGGTATACAGCCCTGTTGGACTCCACATGTTGCAGAGAAATGACCTTGAGCTCCAACTCTCTGAAATGTGCAAATTAAATATGAAGCAAACCATTAAAAATACTCACTGCTAAGAGATTCTTTGCTCTGCTGAAACAAAGGGAGAAAAGTCAAACACTGCAATTGTGCTAGTTTGGACGCACAACAGATAAGAAAGAGGCTCTAACAGGATTATAGGCCAGTCTCTGCAGAGGTAGGCGTTAAGTTACAAACTGTGCAGTCAAGATAAAAGAACACACAACTTCCACAGCAGACCCAATTAGGGAGAGAGTCACTAACTGCAACAGCCCATGCTTGTCTTAAATTTAGTATTTCAATGTGGAAAAAATGCTCACATGATGCTCACACATCAAAAGACAAAGTTTGATTGTTGCATAACTAGCATTGAAGCATTCTCGAGGGTTTTTCTTGGAGATTTTTTTTTTTTTTTGTGGAGCACAGTTTGCATGAATTCACTGAGTTGTCAGGAATCTCTGTTTATAATCCACCTTTCTTTGGTCTAGGGTTTGGGTTGAAGAGCATCTTTGAGAAAAGCTATGAAGGTCTAAATAGTTTTTACTCCACAAATGAATAGTCCTGTAATATAAGACTCTATTCAGACTCATATTGCTGTTTCTGTATTTGCAACAAGTTAAACGTATTTCACAAAAGAAAACAAACATGAACACGGCAGGAGAACAAAGCAAGGTTTTAGTCTTCATTTCCATATATTTTTTTAAATTATATATTTTATTTATCACACATTTTGTATGTATATTTTTACTTCAATTTGTTGTTTGAACATTTATGGTGAAAGTCTGTACTGGAGAAAATAGACGTGTTTCAATCACACATGTTTCATTTACTGTTCAACATATCTGAAATGTTGTTTTGCAGATTTTTACAATAAAGTTTCACAGAGATACAGGTCACTTAGAGAAAATACAACACCTCACAGTCCTCAGCAGTCTCACAACCTCAAATGTCCCTATGAGTTAAACATAAATCCTCCCAGAATATATAATCATCTTTCCATAATTACAAAACGGTGGAATGATTCGGGTTTATGAGGCCAAACAGTTGGAGACTCCTAATAAGTTATTTCTGATCAGTGAATGACAACAACAGCAGCAGTAGATTTATAATCACCATTCATATTTAATCAAACTGACATTTTTACAATTTTCAGTCATTTTTTCTGCAAATTAGTTCCGGAAGCTGTTTGATGTGAATTATTATTTTCACACCAAGCTGTGGCTTCACTCAGACACAGTCGAGTGTTATCAGTAACGTGGAGGAAAATCCCTCAGGGTGACTCTGAATCCTCCATCCTCCCCTCTCAGGCACATTAATATTCATATATATTCATAAATACAGTCTGTGTGTGTTTTGGACTTTCCCTCTCAGTGTGGCAATAAGCATGTTGGAGGTTTAACTTTTATTCATGAGGAGATTTATTACAGAGCCTAAAGCTGCTCGCTGGCTCTCTGACCTCCAGCTGCTTCAGCAGCATCACAGTAAAAACACCAGATGATAAAGAGATAATCAAAATGAGGACCAAACACCGCTCATATGTTCCATTTATTAGTTTAGTAGAATGCTTTTAACTGACTCTTTAGAAACCATCTGCTATCAAGTTGTTTTTCTGAAGCTTTGTGAAATAAGGAAACAGATTAAATGCAAACTATTCAGAGCAGAAATCAGATCTCAGATTCCCAAATCCTCCTTCCTGACTTGAATATAAACTGTTTTAAATCAGTCCTCCTTTTTGTGGTTTAAATTATACAAAACACAAACAAACAAACAAAAATACTAACAAAAAACTGAAATGCCAACAGTGCTGCAGGTGGCTCAGTGGTTAGAAGGTCTCCGGTTCGCGTCCCGGTAAGGACACCCGGGATCTTCCTGCGTGGAGTCTCCATGTTGTCCCCGTGCAGCGTGGGTTCTCCCCGGGTTCTCCGGCTTCCTCCCACAGTCCAGAAACATGTTGAGGTTAACTGGTGATTCGAAATTGTCCGTAGGTGTGAATGTGAGTGTGCTTGGTTGTCTGTCTCTAAGTGTAGCCCTGTGATAGACTGGTTACCTGTCCAGGTGAACCTGCCTTCACCCTGAGTCAGCTGGGATAGACTCCCCGCGGCCTTTAAGGTGTAGAGCTGATGGATGGATGGATGAAATACCAACAGACTGCTGTCATGGCTGATCATCATGTTAGATCCTCTCCTCACATTTATTTAGAAACAGCCCCCTCATGCAACAAAATGTAAAACACCTGAGGGCTGAAAGCTGGATCTTGGCACAGTCTTCTCAACAAATACCACAAACCAACAAATGACGAAAAACATGAGACTACAAGGAACACTAAGAAATACTACAAGGAACAAGAAACGCTGAGCTTCAGAAAACACTGTGAGCTGCAGGTCTGAGGTGGATCAAAACGTATCGGCTGGGCTGGGATTCCTGACAGAAGCAGATCAAACACATTCACAGTAAATGAAATTACGCTCAGACATTATCTGCTGTGAGAAAAAGAATGTGAAGATAAACTGAAACATCAGAGATTTAACATGAAGTGAAATCACAAACTCATCAAACCGAGATCTTCGTGTAAGAACATCTTTAAACTCTAAATAGTTTCAGAGGTATTCATCAGGAAGTCAAGTTGCACTGCATCTCTCAGGTTCTGATATCTGCTTTGTGAAACAAAGGCTTTTGTACTGATAGTTGAACCGAGCTAGAAATATGATAGAATGCATTTACTGTCATCATACACAAAGTACAACGAAATTAAAAGACAACTCCAGTGATTCAAAATACAGGTATAAAAAAGACAAATAAGAATATATAAATATATTTACAAAAGGAGCCAGTAGGAAGTATATACAGTTAGGAATGAGCATGATAGCAGCCAAATGGCAGGTTTGAAAGGTCACAGAATCACCAGAAACCTCGTGTGATGACTCTGAAGACTCACATTACATTTTGGAAACAATCTGGAGACTGTTTTCAGATTTGAAAATGTGCCTTAAACAGGTGAAAATAGGCTCACTGTGACTTAGTGATCATACAGCTTCATATTGTGACCACCAGTCACGTCATTCAGGTGGGTTTGTGACCAACGATGAGCCTGCACAGCTGTTCACATCACATCTGTCTCTGAAAATCTCTCTTAGTCTCTAAACTAAAATCTTCAATGATCAATGCATTTATTTTGTCCAACCATTTGTGTTTGTAAAGTCTGAGTAGGTCGGCGAGGCAATGTGTCACATTTCATACCCGAGAGAAAACCTAATGAGAACAAGAAAGCAATGAGAAAATAATAATTATACGCCTGGAAATACTGATAACAGCTATTCAGAACGAGCACGCAGGAGGACTCCTTTCATTTTTTTGTTGTTTTCATTTTTCAGAACAGCTTGTGTTACAACGATAAACACAGATTAAAACAAGAAGACAGAAGACACAGCATTAGAACACACCCAGCGGACTGTACAGCCATGTCAACACATATCTAATTACTGTTACTGTAAAGACAAATTCCAATGAATGCAGGATCAGGCATCCATTCATTCATTATCTATACACCTTAATCCTCACTGGGGTCGCGGGGGGCTGGAGTCTATCCCAGCTGACTAGGATCAGGCAACTATGTCAAGAGCGTCTGAAATAAAGTGAGAGAAATTAGACATAGAAAAATCAAGAGTTTTCTGAGGCTGCTCAGATTAAAATCTTTCCAGGGTAGATTTATTTTCTCATTATTTTTAAGTGATTTCTTTTTTAAGTGATACAATTCTGAAACACTATTTACATGTTTGTTGAAACTAAAGTCAGCACTAAGGACATGAAGTTCTTCACCTCCATTTACTTTAAGTAGATCTGAATTCAAATGTGACCTAATATCTTGTCTCTTTGCTTTAGCATAAAAAAAAAATATTCCTCTGTTTAATCGTTGTCAGACTGAAATAAAGATGACTTCTTTTTCTTTAATGCATGAGTGGTGGCAAACCTGAGATCATTCAAATGTTGGCCAAGAACTGATCCCTGTGGAAGTCCATATGGTGTCTTGCAGACAAATCCTTGTAAAGAACCCTTTAGAATCGAAGAGTTCTAAATCATCTAGAAAATCCTGTTTAAAGTATTTTATTTATTTAGAGAACCTTCCTTAGGATTTTGGACAATGTAAGAGAACTTTATCAGTTTTGTTCTTCAGGATGTGAAAACTGAGGAACTGGATATCTTAAAACCTCTCAGAAGACCTGATATTTCAACATTTATGATTTCTTGCTCTGATCAATGAACCAACACGGTTTCTCAGAGGCTCTGCCTTCATCATGTTATTTGTTCTTTTTCTTTTGTGCAGGTTCCTGTCAAACACATCTTTCTCTGGACTCACGGGTCCAGTTCGAGTCCACCAGAACTGGTCTGAGGTTCAGACCTCACAGCGATTCCACATCTGGAGCCTGCGGCGGGATGCGCTGGGTCAGCCCACCTGGGTGACAGTGGGCAGCTGGGAGGGAGGCCAGCTCCAGGTGGAGGACCAAGGGGTCTGGCAGGGGCCCAAATCTCGCCACAAGACAGATGGGATTGGTGGGAAGACGAGAGTCCGCTGGAGAGCAGGGATGCCAGTTGCAGGGAGTCGGGTCCGGGTGGTTACCCTGGTGGAACATCCCTTTGTATTTACACGGGATGTGGACGATGAGGGAAGCTGCCCGGCTGGTCAGTTCTGCCTGGACGCCAGCACCAACAACTCAGAGAGCCTGGACAGGTACTTCAGGGAGGTGGCCGGCGGGAACGGCAGTTTCTTGCCTTCAGAGTACAGCAAGTGCTGTTATGGATACTGCATCGACCTGCTGGAGAAGCTGGCGGAGGACATGGGTTTTGAGTTCGACCTTTACATCGTTGGAGATGGAAAGTATGGAGCGTGGAAGGGGGGCCGCTGGACTGGGCTGGTGGGGGATCTTTTAAATGGTCTGACAGACATGGCTGTCACCTCCTTCAGCATTAACTCTGCTCGGAGTCAGGTGATCGACTTCACCTCGCCCTTCTTCTCCACCAGTCTGGGCATCCTGGTGCGCAGTAAGGACACAGCAGCCCCTATTGGGGCCTTCATGTGGCCCTTGCACTGGTCAATGTGGGTTGGAATCTTCCTGGCACTGCACATCACAGCCCTGTTCCTCACGCTGTACGAATGGAAGAGTCCTTTTGGTATGACACCTCACGGACGCAACAGGATGAGAGTGTTCTCGTATTCGTCGGCTCTCAATCTGTGCTACGCAATCCTGTTCGGACGCACTGTTTCTTCCAAGACGCCAAAGTGCTGGACGGGCCGCTTTCTTATGAACCTGTGGGCCATCTTCTGCTTGTTGGTGCTGTCCAGCTACACCGCCAACCTCGCTGCTGTCATGGTGGGAGAGAAGACCTTTGAGGAGGTCACAGGGATCCATGATGCCAAGGTGAGACAATAAAATCAGACTGAGTTTTTTCCTCTTCAGATTTCATGCTTTTTACTCACAGTACAGTACTTTTTAGCACCTCAAAGGAATCCTGTCTCCACAAGCTTTCTTAGAGTTGAGAGCCTGGCAGGCTGCAGGAAACAGAGCTGCAAAGACAGTTCTGTGGTAATGTGAAACATGGTTTAGTACATTTTCAGTCAGATGATGAAAGTGATCTAATAAGTAATTATTCTTGATGATAGTAAATCAGATTTGTGTTTGTGAACTCCAACATTCTGCAGACTCTATTCATTCACTCTGTGCTTCCTGAAATAATTACAGATTAAATTTGTTCTGTGGATCACCTGCCTCGTCCTAATTACACTTTTAATTCAGCGGCTGATTGAAGCATGAAACACGCCTGTGAGTGTTTGTGCAGCCAGGGCTGCTGGGAGCTAAGAGAGCTTTAATTGGACGTCCATCTGTGTGTGATTAGCTTTTTATTTTAAATGTGCACAGACTCAGAGTGCAGCACTGCGGCAGGCCCTGCAGCTGGCTGAACATTATGTGAACGCTGTCTAAATGTTTTGTGAAAGTTTTCTAAATGTCTGTTTGCTCATGTTGCCAGGAAAATGACATCCGTTTATGGACTATTTTTCACTGCCTTAACACATAGTTTACCAGATTTACTAGCTAGCTATAGGAGACATTCCTAGCACTTGTGCAATGTACTTTGGGAATTAGATGGAAAAACTAACCCCTGATATATATAATTTTAGACTTTCGGCTAGATGGAGAGAGCAGCAGGGAACAGCAGATAAATTTGATAAATATATCTCCAGGGTCAAATAAACATTGACATTTTGCGTTAAACACTTTGATACGAACCACTTTTGGACATCCTTTGATGATGAGAAACACTCGTAAGTACACTCAAACAAATCATACAAACAACTTTGGCCCCATCCAGCACGGCAGAGAAACAAAGTGAAGGAAGAGGACACTTTCCGTGGGGATACGTCCTCAGTGAAGGTATGATGGTGGATATAAAAGCAGAGAGAGAAACTATGCATGTTAATATACGAAAAGACATTTCAGCACTACGTGAAGAAGCAAAAGCGGACATTAATGTGCTCCGAAATGAACTCCATCCATCCATTATCTATACACCGCTTAATCCTCACTAGGGTCGT
The DNA here is from genome assembly GCF_000690725.1 of Stegastes partitus. NCBI lineage: Eukaryota > Metazoa > Chordata > Actinopteri > Pomacentridae > Stegastes > Stegastes partitus. The sequence goes on from NW_007578778.1 coordinate 164,143, forward strand.
GGGGGGCTGGAGCCTATCCCAGCTGACTACGAGCAAAGGCAGGAGACACCTGGACAGGTCGCAGGGCTACACTTAGAGAGACTAAAACAGACAACCAAGCACACTCACATTCACACCTACGGACAATTTAGAATCGCCAATTAACCGCAACATGTTTTTGGACCTTGCCGGAGAACCCACGCTGCTCGGGGAGAACATGCAAACTCCACACAGAAAGATCCCGGTGCTCCCACCTTCTTGCAACCTCGGCAACCTTCTTGCTGTGAGGCAACAGTGCTACCAACTGAACTGCGCCACTTTGCAGCCCTGGAAAACAGTTCTGCCAACTCTAATCTCATAGGACCAGATTGGTTTCATAAAAGACAGGCAACTGTTTTTTTAATATCAAAAGATTATTGAACATTATTCATTTATTATATGTCCAACCTCAAGCTTCAGTACAAACAAACAATAAACATTCTGGCTATTTTCCTCTGAACCGTTCTACACGACTTTGCTTGTTACTCGCCTTTGCTTGTTCTATTCAACCCCTTGCTCTCGTACTTTGCTCAACAAAAGAATATGCTGGAACAACAAGAAAAAAATGAGCATGAAGTTTCATTGTATGCCGACGACCTTTTACTATATGTCTCAAATCCTGCAAAATCAATCCCAGTCATCATAGATATTTTTGAAAGAATTTGGCACAATAGTGGGATACAAACTAAATCTATATCAGAGTACACTATGTCCAATCAGTTCTACAGCTAGGAAAAATCCAAGTACTTTTAACACTTTCCCATTTGCTCTTTCAAGTCAATTTAAATATCTTGGAATAAATATTACTCAAGAATATAGTGGCTTAGTAAAACATAATTTTTCTGAACTGTATGTGGAAACAAAGAAAAATATAGATTCATGAATTAATCTGCCAAAATCACCAGCAGGGCGCATTCAAATGTTTTTTTAATAAGTTACAATCAATATCAAACTTCATATGGATCAAAAACAACTCCCTGAATCAAAAAGGTTTTCTTGCAGGGGCCAACATGTGTTGCCCTGCTTCCATTACTATTGTTGGTCATGTAACATCTGCTCTATGTCATTTTGGTTGACCACTGATTGGATAAAGATGGAGAGTGATTGTTGCTGCCCTTCCTCATTAGAGGCTCTGATATACTGTGCTCTTTCAACCCTCAAACTAAATTTTAAAAACCCTGTCGTTCCATCAATCCATCCATTTTCTTCCACTTTTCCAGGACCGGGTCGCGGAGGCAGCAGGCGGAGGAGGTCATTCCAGACTTCCCTGTAGTTTCCCACTCAATTCAAATCTGGTCTTAAATAAGAAAGCAGTTTGAATGGAAAGCTATTTCCCTGTTTACTCCATTGATAAACAATCATGCATTCACCTTATCATTGTTGAATATCTCATTTAATCAATGGTATTTCAAGGGAATACACTCAGTAAAAGACCTTTATTGATCCCGCAGCAGGGAAATTATAAGTGTTACAGCAGCAGAATAGAAAGTAGCATACAGTACGGGAAAAAAAAAATCTATTCATTAACAGTATCTTACCCACATTTCAGCAGTTACAGGAAAAATTTGTTTGAGATGGGAAAGACTTCTTCAAATATCTACAGATTAGATGTAAGGAGACTAAGGCCATCTTTTCCAAATCAGCCTCCAACTTTGCAATGGATGCACTATTTTTGTTTGATCCATTCAAAAACGGACTGATAGCAAAAATCCACAACATGTTGTCAGATCTGGACTGTACCACTACACTAGAACACTTGAAGGATGCCTCGGAGGAGGACTTGGGTTTGAGAATCACAGAAAACCAAAGGACAAAAGCTAAAGAAAACATACACTGTTCCTCAGTGTGTATTCGTCACAGACTCCATCCATCCATCCATCCATCATCTCTACACCTTAATCCTCAATAGGGTCATGGGGGGCGGAGCCTATCCCAGCTGACTCAGGCAGGTTCACCTGGACAGGTAACCAGTCTATCACAGGGCTACACTTAGAGACAGACAACCAAGCACACTCACATTCACACCTACAGACAATTTAGAATCACTAATTAACCTCAACATGTTTCTGGACTGTGTGGGAGGAAGCTGGAGAACCCGGAGAGAACCCACGCTGCATGGGGAGAACATAGAGAGTCCATGCAGAAAAATAAAAGAGAATCAAAAAATGTATAAGTTTATACAAAGCATGTGCTCTACAGCAACATTTTGAGAATATTTTTGACGTTCTCAAAGCGTGTATTTGATGTGGAGAGAACAAGAACATGTTACGAACAAAACCAAACACTGAAGTGTTCTTGTGTTCTCCAGCTAATGCTCTACATGGCAAGATGGCCGCTTCACACCTAGAAGGTCCTGGGTTCAGATCTTGACTTGGCCTATCTGTGTGGAGTTTGCACGTTTTGTGATTAATCACTTTAAGTAAGGTTAATTGGTGAATTGCTCCAATTGACTTATTAAATTGAGCCACGTATTGATTGCGGGTGTGAGTCAGTGTTACATCCCCGGTCTAGGGGTGCAGAGACACAACATAAAAGAAACATGGAGGAGGAACAGGAGTAAAAATAGGCAGTCTATTGCCACCAAAATTCCTACTTTTACACAGTTCAACAAATGGTAATTACAAATAAAAGAATAGAGCAATAGAAGCCTGGCTTCAGGGTGGATGCCAACACAACAAACAGAACCAGCTGTCTAAAACCCCAAAACTTAGCTAAACCCTGGAAAGAACATAAATAAACAAAAATACATTTGCTAAACATTCCTCCCTAGATTAAGCAAAACAAGAGAAACAAGTTTTAGACAAAAATTCCAGCCCAAGCAAATAACTAACTACAAGCAAAATATTTACAATTTAATATTAAATGACCCAAATAAGTAGTGTTTCAGCATCTGAGTCCTAACACAACCAGTCCAAATTCTATCAAAGAAGCTCTTACAGTGTCTGCAACAAACACTCTTACAAAATTCTAAGGCTACATTGAGACTGCAGGACTTAATGCTCAATTCGGATGTTTTGGTGAAATCCCATTTTTTTGCGAGTTCGTTCACATTTCCAATTAAATGCGACTTTTATGTGATCTGCTGTGTGAACTTCATACGACCCAAAAGTGTCCCGCATGCACAGAAGGAGGACACAACGACGTCACAGTGAGCGTGCTCAGTGTTTAGGGAAGTAAACACGGATGGTAACGGTGATAACCACCACAACGACCGAATATTCGGATATTCAGGTCCAGCCCTATGAGACTTTAATTTACATTTTCATAAATTACTGCATGTCAGAAACAAAATGATGGTGATGAACGCTTTTGCAAGCAATTAAAGCACACGCTAATGCCCCCGCCACTTTTCAGCTATTACTACAGCTACGAGTAGTTTTTTCTGCCTTTCATATTTGAATGAACACGGAGCTTATAGCAGTTGAAGCACACGGTAGCTGCTCAGCGCTGATGTTTACAGAATGTTAACGTTGGTCAGTGTGGGCGCACACATCTGTATAGTGATCTCTATAGTTATTAGTGTGAATGGGCCATAACAGGAAAACTGGTTAATGCTGACTGTCGAAAGAATAGAACGACAAAAACATTACAGTATATGCACTCTCTAATGGGGGGAAAACGTGGCCCAGACACGAAAGATACGTTCAGTTGAAATGTATTGGTTTGAAATTCGTGCTGGAGAACACAAAAAAGTTGGTCAATTTGTGTCCCTTGACACAAATCAATAGATTAAGTTTTGTGACTAGTTCACGAACTGCCATGAGGCTGGGTTGCCGTATAGCGTATCTTGTGGTTTTAAAGCCAGCAGAAGCCAGCACATTTACAACGTAATCGTGTCAAGGAGAAGATTAAAAATGGCGAGTACCAGGTTTTGGCCATGGCGTTTGGTGGGTCAGCGGCAGCAACGTCTGTACAGAGAAACGTGTGGGCGTGGAGTCTGCCTGACGTAGAACAGTGACGTTTGTCGTGTATCAATGACGTGTAAGTCGGATAAATGCGACCTGGCTGTTCAGACAGAAGTCGCATGGCTAGAGATCAGATACCTGTTGGATTTAGGACCACATGTCCAAGTGGCCTCGGGCGCATTTGAAAAAATCAGATCTGTGTTGTTCAGACTGTCATGAAAAAATCAGATACAGGTCGCATAGAGGCAAAAAAAAACTGATTTGGGTCACTTTAGCCTGCTGTCTGAACTTAGCCTAACAAATAATCTCAGAACAGGACCAAAGATAATTTCAGGGATATCGAGGCTCTGCCGATTAGTGATGTGTGGATCGATTCTGGAATATCGATACCAGAGATTTATGCTTTAAAATGGAATCTCATTCGAAATATTGATACTTTTGATACTTCGGTCACTTGAGGTAACGTATTTCATTACCAGGACACAGCGGAAGCTAACTAAACTATTGAGACCTTGTCTAAATGACACGTCGTTGGTGGGAACTACTTTTTCTTCCGCCTGGGTAAGTGCGTAATTGTTGACACAATGGCAGAGTGTAAATGAAATCAAACAGCCAAGACACAGTTTGTGGAAAAACGGAGTTGTGGCAAAAAAAAGGCCTAGATTTATTCAGGTAATGTTTCCTAAAGAACTGATCATTTAAAGTGGATTACATAGATGAGGTGTCATTACATTATACAGAGCGATGAAACAGCCATGGTGAACTTAGAAAAATATAGAAAAGATGGATAAAAAAACAATATTTTATCTATAAAACATATCTATTAGTATTTACAATCAATCTAATTTGCTTTATCTGTTAAATGAATATTTTAAAATGTAGGCACTGACAAACGTGCAATTATTGTGGCATTTATTATATATGTCTTCTGGTTTTTCTGCTCTTGTATTCGCTCAGCTGTGTTGTAAATGAGGCTGCTACCTCTATATACTTCTGAGTTTAAAATAAATAAAAGAATAAATTACTCTGCTGTCTTGTATAATTATGAAGCTGTGATTTAAAATACACTACTTTTTTTAGATTTGCCAGACACATTAGGTGTGTTTGCACAAAGCATCAATATTGGCTCAGTATCGCCGATACCAGTCTGCATTTTACTCAGTATCGGATCTGAAAGGAAATCAGTGATATCGAACATCACTACTGCCGACACGAAAGGTGACTCCCCACCACAAGCTGGCCAGAAGAGGGTGCTTAAGTACCGCCTCTTCTGTTGGTCCAGCCAATCCCCAGCCTCCTAGTGTCCCAGTAGCGGTGATGCTCCTGCTCATGAATGAAATCACAGATGTGAGACAAGAGGACAGAAAACAACAACACAAATACGGTAGGGGCCGTAACAGTCAGCATGGTTGTGTGTCCATGTTGGTCCTGTAATGGACAAGTTACCTGCCCAGGTGTACCCTACCTTTGCTCTAAGTCAGCTGGGAATGATTCCAGCTCCCCTGCAATCCTCACAGGACAAAGTGGTGTAATGAATAACGGATTTTCAGAGAACCAAAGTACAAATACTGTACTTAGGTCCTCCTTTCATTCTTCTTCTTCTTTGTTGGTTTGTGCAGTTGCATCATCCGTCGCACGGTTTTCGTTTTGGGACAGTGAGAGAAAGCAGTGCTGAGGATTACATGAAGAAGAGTTTTCCAGAGATGCACGAGTACATGAGACGCTTCAACGAACCGACCACACCTGAAGGAGTCGCCACCCTCAAGTAAGAGAACAGATGCTAGCTGCTGGTTCTACTCTGGTTCCATTTGTAGTGGCAGAAGTCTGGTTCCATGGGTTGCAACAGTAGAACCGCATCAGATCTGAGTGTTTTTTAAGTGTTGCTGATTGACGATGCCTCATCTAAGAACTAAAGAAAAATCTAGTTCAGGCTGACGTACATTTCTACACCTCCAATGAAAGGAGCCAGGCACACTGGCCTCAGATCAGTACTTTCAGTCCATCACCTGCAATCTGAACCTGAGATCTGTGTTTTCTGCTTAGATTCATCCAATCACAACATGGTCTGTGAGAGTAGTCAGCCAGTCAGTTTATATCTCTGAACTGTGAGCAGCCAACAGCTGATTGACTGCACACAGTTCACCCACTTATCCAGGTGTGCAGCTGTCTTGTTTTCTAGGGTCGGGAGAACAACGTAGTCACAGGAATTGCTAATTGTTGAAGGTACAGTCTGACTATGTGTTGAAAGTTGCTGTAGTTGCTGCAGTGACTGTTTTGATCATTTTGTTACAGGTGCCGATTTTACTGTCATTCTTGGAATTTGTTGTAGCATTTTAGTTATTGCTGTCCATGTAAAATGGCAATTGTTGCTGTCATTAGTTGCTGTAGCACAAAGACTCAGGAAAAAGCTGTGATCTCAGTTGCTGTAGTTGCTGTATGCTCCCAGTTGTTAGGAGTTACTGTAGTAATATGTTGCTCTGTGCTGAAGGACAGATCCTCCTCAGCTTGACGCCTTCATCATGGACAAAGCTCTGTTGGACTATGAAGTTTCCATCGACGCAGACTGTAAACTGGCGACTGTCGGGAAACCGTTCGCCATTGAAGGTAACTATATTTCTGTATGTTTTTCGACCCTTGTGAGGACATTGGGAGATTTACTAACTAGAAACGGTGTGGACAGTCAGACTGTCAGTGACTATTAAAGTGTCTGTTGAGTCACAAACGTCTGGGTAGACCCGGGTTCAGGGTTCTTGAGCATGAAAGTAAACTAACATTAGTGCCAAATATAAATAAAGAGAACAAAGGACACACAGCTTGCCAAAAATGCTTTGGTAGTCGGGAAACTCTGAACAAGCTCCATGGTCACAGGAATAGCAGCTACTACAGCCAGTTCACACAGATGGTAAACTTCATCTTACCAAAATGGTTAATACGATCCCGGACGAGCCCCCAGTTTGTCATTAGGTGACCAACGGCCAAGACAGAAAGAGTATTTCTTAACCAAAGCAATATAATATATGGAGTATGTTAACCAGTGGCATCAATGGCATCATTGTGGATACATTGTCGTAGTGTACTGAGCGTTGTCGTAAGATGCAGTGACTGAACCAAACAAAGCAAAACATGACCATCGATACAAGCTGTTCGAAGAGAGAGGGAAGCATATTGAGGGTTTATAGAAAAACTAAGCACTAAACCCCTCAGACAGACAGAAACCTCCAGTGTGGCCTCCAGCACCTAAACACACACAAAAGGTCATAAAATCTTTACAAGTGTATAGCTGCAGATGTATTTGTGTGCCTCTGGGTTTGTCTCCAGTTCACTTTTTTTTTTTTTTTTCAAAACACGTTTCATGAAGTTTCATCATCAACTAGTCTGAACCAATCAAAGGAGAGGAACAGACTTTCTGTAACAGTTTGACGATTTTTTTGAGCGGACTCCTCTGCAGACAAAAGACAGAGTGTTTGCATGTACTGCAAGAAACCAGGTTCATATTCAGAATGTTCCCCTGCTGCATCAAATGTCCGATGCCCTGACAACTGTCATTGTCACATACATCAGATTAAATTACATGCTCAGAGTCCTGGATGACGTAAGCATCCTGATTAGGGATCATATAATAATGATAAGGCAACACCGTGTGATTGGCCCTGTAGACCCCCCCCAAATACATATCATGTTCATTATTTCCTCACCAGAAATTAGCCAGGACTTCTGATAAGTGAGTAATCCTTTGAGTCATTCAGTGATAGCATTGGATGACTGCAGCACTGTTAGCATAGCTTAGCACATCGATCTGAAGTGGGGAGAAACTGCTCGTCTATCATAACACAACCCATGTTGATTCTTTTTTGACCCTTTTGTGGTTATAAAGTCGTTGTTCATTTAGTGTTAAAACACAGACACTGCTTTTAGTTTCTGTTGTTGACCAGCACAGGTCTGCTCTCAGAGGCTTTAGGAAAGTAATTAAATCAGCCTATAAAATATCATATGATGAAGTTTACTGATTATTGTACACAGGTGTTGGCACTGAGACACTGTTTTGTGTTTTGCTTTTTTTGCAGGTTATGGTATTGGTCTCCCTCAGAACTCTCCTCTGACCTCCAATATCTCAGAGTTCATCAGCAGATATAAGTCAGACGGATACATGGACCTACTGCATGACAAGTGGTACAAAGTGGTTCCCTGTGGGAACCGAGTGTTTGCTGTCACTGAGGTTAGTCTGATGACATATAAACAACAAACTGTACACTCTAGATCAGGGGTGGTCAACCCGTGGCTCCAGTGCTGGCTATGGCTCTTTTGTACTTCTGCTGCGGCTCCTTGTGGCTTTGGAAAATAAATAATGAGTATCTAATTAAAATGTATTTAGTTTAGTTCGTTAGTTTTTAAAATGTAATTCTACATTTGAAGATTATGGTGCTCTTGTAACATTAAAATATAACGTTTAATGTTTAAATTTTTAATTTTTTGTCACTCAAAATATGCGTCACAACCGCCGATGTGCAACACCCACCGGCACACACATTGTTGCCAACTTGGTGACTTTCTCGCTAAATCGGGCGACTTTCCAAATCCATCCATCCATCATCTATACACCGCTTAATCCTCGCTAGGGGGGCTGGAGCCTATCCCAGCCAACTTAGGGCAAAGGCAGGGGACACCCCTGGACAGGTCGCCAGTCTATCACAGGGCTACACTTAAAGACAGAAAACCAAGCACACTCACATTCACACCTACGGACAATTTAGAATCACCAATTAACCTCAACATTCTTTTGGACTGTGTATGAGGAAGCCAGAGAACCCGGAGAAAACCCACGCTGCACAGGGAGAACATGCAAACTCCACGTAGAAAGATCCCGGTGCCCCCAACGGGACGCGAACCGGCGACCTTCTTGCTGCGAGGCAACAGTGCCACCTTGCAGCCCCTTTCCAAATCCACTTGGTGTTTTTTTTTTTTTTATTTGTCAAAAGTGACTAGCAACAAATCTTCCAACTCCTTCTGGTGTTACTGGAAACTTTTCTGGTGTTTTGGAGACTGACTTGAAAACACGTATTGTTGTGCAGTTACTGTCCTCAGCGAACAGCGGTGCTGCCGTGAGCTCCTCCCGCCCCAAAGCGCTCAGAGGTGGTCAGGAGTCTGGTCAGCAGTCCCAGCTGCAGGCAGCAGGACAACCACACGCTGTTTTACTTTGCTGCAGGTGGATGATTTAAGTTCGGCTTTTTATTTCATATATATGAGGGGGACTCAAACAGACATTGAGTACTTTATTTCACAGTAGCCTTCAACCCAGCGTCTTTTTTTGTCAGAGTTCAAAATGTTTTTGTTGCATGCAGAAATAAAACTTTTGTTTTCTCTGTAGCAGTTTATTGATTTCATAAATGCAACACACTGTAGTTTTTTTTATACAGAGCATAAAAGTAAAAACAATAAATGCAGTGTTACCTTCATTTTAGATGTGAAAAGGGTTTTGTGGCTCCTGGTGTTTTCTTTTTTGTGGGAAACGGGTCCAAATGGCTCTCTGAGTGTTTAAGGTTGCCGACCCCTGGTCTAGACAGTTAGTATATGAAATACTATAGTGGCACAGTTCCTTGTGTATTTCTATGGTTTCTTTCTGTAGCCTGTTCAGATGAATACTTTAATGTCGTTGCAGGGGAACACGTGAAGCATCCACATACTTACAATCTGCACTGACAGCATTTGATATTGAAGCTCAGGTGGTCAGCTGCTGCCCTCTGCAGGCCACTCTGGCACACTGACAATCTGATGAGCCTCTTTTAAGCTCTCCCTTCTCTCAAAAGGTCAACATAAAAGTTGTATATATAAGAACAGGAAATAAAACTTTATAATCTGTTTCCATGAGATTTCGTGAGAGCGTTTTAGCTGGGCAATGAGAAGCAGAGAAACACACTTTGTAAACATAAATCCCAGAATACAACACGTGTCTCAAAGTCACATCAAACCTGATGTTTTATGACGCTGAACCAAAGTCATCCCCAGAAACTGAATGGAAACGGCTTTAACAAACAGTACGTGGTGGCTGATTTGGATGAACCATCTGTCTTGAGCAAACTCGCTGCTAAAGTACACAGTAGCTCCACAGAGGCCACTGATTTGTTAAGAAACATAGACAACACTGCCCTCTACAGGCAGAGACAGGAACTACAGAAACTTCATCCTCTACAGATAGAGACAGGAACTACTGTCCCCTCTTTCTTCTTCTTTCTCTGTCAGACTCTTCAGATGGGAATCAGTCACTTTTCGGGGCTCTTCGTCCTATTGTGTGTTGGCGTGGCGGGAGCTTTACTTACCCTGGCAGGTGAACATGGTTTTTACAGACTCGTCCTGCCTCACATTCGCCGCCGACAGAACCTGAAATACTGGCTGCATACTTCCCAGGTGAATAGTAGAAAATATGTGTATTTAGTACATCATTCTGACCTCTACAGCTGGAATTATAGCTCAGTGTCATTATGTCAAACAGCCAGCTGGGGAAGCGTATTAGTTATACTCTGATCAGACTTCTTGTGTGTTTAACAGAAGATCCATCGAGCTCTGAACATGACGTATGAAGACGTGAAGAAGCAGCAAACTGAGAAAGACAAAAGGTGATTCATTTTGTCATCATCTAAAATATCAAACAAGTTTGTCAAAAGAAAATTACCTGTCAGATGTTGTGCTTTTCTGTTTTTCTTCAGCTGTAACCTGAAGTCTCAGTCTGCTCCGGCCCCTCCTGTTCCTGGAGCTTCAGCGAAGTGGAACAATGAGATGAGTAAAGATGCTGCTGTGGCCGCTGCCGCTAAAGATGCCCGGGACTTCAAACGAGTCCACTTCAACCTCGAGACCCTCAACACTCGTCGCCTGCTTGCTCGTATCGCTGCCTCTGATGCCAAAGCAGGCGGGACCAAGGCAGACGAGGAGGCGCCAACAAAGCCGAAGGCGGGCCAAAACAGCAGGTTGTGTGAGAATGGAGGGCCAGCAGCTTCATTGGCCAGCCTGGTGCTCTCCCTTCCCTCCTCGTCCTCTTCTGCCCAACCCAATGCCTCCACTGCACCTACTGCAGCTCCTGCAGGTGTAGCCCGTCCCCTCGTATCTTCAACGACTCCGGCTACAGTTGCCCCGCCCCTCACACCTGTTGTCCCGCCCCGGCCCGGTGAGCTGCAGGAGCTGCAAGAACAAATTGAAGAGATGAGGGAGAAGCTGAGGACGGCTCTGGCCAGGAGGGCCGAGATCCAGACCACTCTGGCCAAACCTGTTGTCACAGTGACAAACAGTCCATCTCCAGTCACCACAATGACAACAGTGACAGTGACAACAACAACAACAACAACAACAACTACAGGAGCCCCGCCCACCTCCTCATCCACCGTCGCCCCGGTAACTCCCCTTCCTGCCAACACCAAGTGTGTGATGACAATGACGGACCCACCCCACAAAGTTCTGTCCAAAGTCCGACCACTCCAAAGCAGACTGGCCAGTCAGAGGAGGTGATGCTCTCTGCTGAGGTCACATGACCCATTGCCCACGGCGGCCATTTTAATCAAAGAGGGGGAAACGAATACATTTTATTTTTAAAAAGCAATGCTATCATAGCTGCAAAGCTCCTGTTTGGACAGAAGCAGCTGTTGAAAGAGATCAGACAGACACAAAACCTCTTAATCCATGCTGATGAATCACATTCATCACAGTCCACGACTGTGTTCATTTCAAGAATCATGTTTCACCCAAAATTCTAAAACAAAAAAATTGCACCTTACTGAAATTATTAAGGTCATTTTTAAAAGCACAAATTAATGTTTTTTACTGGTTCGTCCTCTTTAGAAATCCCTTTATCCATGCAAAAAAAACAAACAAACACTGAAAAGGCCCTTTCTTGATTCCAGTCCTCATATATCCAGTCTTACTCGGGTTTAGTGAATCAAATTAATAGTGATAAAAAAGTATTTGTGTATTTATTTATTCATTATCCTACTTAAAACCACATTTTACTTTTTAAAAGTCCTCAATCAAAGAACAGAAGCAAATGAAATCATTTTTAAGGTGTTTCACAGGTTGTTGTTTTTTTCTTTAAATCACTGAAGGTTGTAAAAGCTTACGATACTCCTAATAGATGTTCAGAATGAATTAAGGGGTTTAAAATGAATTCTTGTTTGAACAGTTCAAGGAGGTCACAAAGTAAAATAAAATAGCCTGCATTATGTTGATGTAAAAATAGTTTCACGTACTTTATGTATATTAAGAAGAACAGACTTGAACCCTGAGTGTCACCAGATGCTGTGAACCAGGTTTGATGTGTTATTAGTTTGGGGACTTTTTTGACAAAGTCAAATATGGAATAGATCAAAAACTATACTATAAGAAAAAGTATATCCAAGGAACTCAGAGGGATATTTTTATACATTTGGTAGCTGAACTGATAAGTCTTTGTTGGGTGTAAGTAGCCGGTTGAACCTGTTACTGCACATTTGTTGTTTTTTTAAATGTTATAATGCTGTCCTTCAGTTTCCTCCTGAGACTGGTTAAAATGGCCACTGTGACAGAAACTGAAGAGCTTTTGTGGCTTTAGGACTTTTTTGGACTCTGATGGTACAGAAACCAGGCGTCCTGCGAGGCATCAGCATGGCCGCTCTAAAAAAAACACTACTGGAAAGAAACGAACAAACACAAAGTGATTCAGACAAACAGCACTGACGACTAAGCAATTTGATCAGAGTTATGCTATAGTTCTGATTCACATCCAGCAGAAATGTTGGTGTTGATGCAATAAAAACAACTTGTTCTTCATGTAGAGAAGTAACACCTCTTTATGTCACTTGGGCACGATTCTTGTGGGTAAATACTGGATGTTGAAGACTTTTTAATGTATTCACTTTACAGTTTAAAAGCCCTTAAAACTGACCACAGAGCCTGAAGCCATCGCTGAATTTTACTCCGAACCCCGTCTGTGCCCTGGTGTGTAGACGCCGGTGTCCGTTGTTTGTTGGAAATAAATCATTGTCTCATGAAGTCAAACTAAAGTCTCAACAGAATTATGAACAGATTATGAACAAACAAACTGGTCAATAGTTGAAAATAGTTTTTCTTGTTGCTCTGAATATAGATTTTTTTGGTGGAGATTTTAAATCACAGGGCTGCAAGGTGGTGCAGTTGGTTAGCACTGTTGCCTCGCAGCAAGAAGGTTGCCGGTTCGCGACCCGGTGGAGGCACCGGAATCTTTCTGGGTGGAGTTTACATGTTCTCCCCGTGCAGCGTGGGTTCTCTCCGGGTTCTCCGGCTTCCTCCCACACAGTCCAAAAACATGCTGAGGTTAATTGGTGATTCTAAATTGTCCGTAGGTGTGAATGTGAGTGTGCTTGGTTGTCTGTCTCTAAGTGTAGCCCTGCGATAGACTGGTGACCTGTCCAGGGTGTCCCCTGCCTTCGCCCTAAGTTGGCTGGGATAGGCTCCAGCCCCCCCGCGACCCTAATGAGGATTAAGCGGTGTATAGAAAATGGATGGATGGATTTTAAATCACAGGGCTGCAAGGTGGTGCAGTTGGTAGCACTGTTGCCTTGCAGCAAGAAGGTCGCCGGTTCACGTCCCGGTGGAGGCACCGGAATCTTTCTGTGTGGAGTTTGCTTGTTCTCCCTGTGCAGCATGGGTTCTCCGGCTTCCTCCCACACAGTCCAAAAACATGCTGAGGTTAATTGGTGATTCTAAATTGTCCGTAGGTGTGAATGTGAGTGTGCTTGGTTGTCTGTCTCTAAGTGTAGTCCTGTGATAGACTGGTGACCTGTCCAGGGTGTCCCCTGCCTTCGCCCTAAGTCGGCTGGGATAGACTCCAGCCCCCTGTGACTCTAGTGAGGATTGAGCGGTGTATAGATGATAGATGGATTTTAAATTACTTAATATGTCCTTTAATGTCCATATGATGCTCAGTTGTAATAAAAACGTAAAGGAACTTGGAAGATATTTTTATTAAATACCAAAGTACAGCAGCTCTTAACTTCTAATTTCTTCTTATTTATTGCTTAAAAGCTTCTAATAATTGGGAGAACTGTGTTTGTGTGATACAGACCTTAGTTTGGACTCATGAGAACCTGTAATTAATCTTGATGCCTGCGTTTACACACCAGAAGGGTTCATCTAAAAAGGCCTTAACTTCAAACAAAGGAATGAATTTTTACAGTGGTTGGTAACTTTTAAAGTTGGAGTTGGCAGCATTTGTGTTTTGACTTCTTTAGGAGAAAATTAACTTTTTATCATATTGTTGTTTGAGTGTCTGAAGGGAAACTGGACTCTGTTCCTCTTCTTGGCTGCGTTTCCAGTGTTTAGAAAAAGTAGCCTGTGATGAGAGAGCTCAGCCAATCACAGCTTTTTCTCTTAGATCAGGTGGGCAAATGACATCATGGTGCAATGGGCTGAAAACAGGACTTTGACTCAGGACAGCAGCATTCAAATCCTGCGTGAAGCATTAGTTCATACTGACTTGTAGCTTGAGTAATGTCAGCGCATATGAAGCGCCTTCCTGGTCGGAACAGTTAAGAAAGCAGGAGGAGGTTGTGTTTTCAAATTCTGATATTTTCTTTGCCTTTTTCCAGATTTCTGCTAACTGCCGCTTCAAGCAAAAACCTTTAATTTGGATAAATGATCAATTACACTACTTAATATATTACTTTGAATCAGTAGATCTGTTAACAAAACTGAATAGAATATTATTTGAGTTTTTCTACCTAAGAAGCCTTAGACTGTGCACAAAATCAATTGGTGTGACTTCATGTAACAGTCCATTAATTTATCCCCTTAAAATCCCATTAAATACCATCATAGGGGAAAAAAAGATCTTACTCTGTTTCCATGTAATTAAGGTGTTTCAAAGGGAACAGAAAACAGAACAGTACCTGCACTCTTATTTCAAAACCATAAAGTGGATTTAATTTTTCGGTATATTTGCAACATTACGCTGATCTGTTGTGGTTTCTTAGTCGTCCTGTATTAAGACAACATGAAACGTCATCACATTCCTTCCACCTTTGGAGGGAATAATATTTGGATGAATGAATAGATTAGATAATATGATATTTAATGGATTAGCTGCACAGTTGAAAGGCTTTTCAGATGGTGAAAAACCCTTTAAATTCTGAAAATTACATAACAGCATCCCTCGAATAAACCCAAACAGTGCTTCAAAGTGCAGGGATGGTTTTCATGCTGTTTAGGACATTTTAAGGGGCTACTTCTTCGTACAATCTCCAATTATTACAGTCCATTGATTTTATTTTAACTGATTATTTATCCAAATTACGCCAAATACGAGTGAGAAACCACAGAATTTGCTTTCAGGAGGGTATTGCTGTTTAATTTTGCAGAAATCAAATAAAAAATAACGTGACACATGACAGTCAACTAGTTTATCAAGTATTATTTATCCCCTTTAAAATGTTTTTACCCTTGAAAAACCTCACAATGCAAACTAAGCAATTAAAAGCACTTTGTATATGAAGGTGTTTTATTTTTTTAAATACTTTAAATCTGTGATATGATGTATTTCACAGGATTATCTGCACAGAGGTAACGAGTGGACGAATAAACTGTTGTGATGAAATATCTAAAGGTTTAAAGGCCCCTTTTTCCCCCCCGGCTATAATCGACCACTTCCATTTGTCCGATGACCAAGAAGATAAACTAAGAGTTGTTTTTAGCCTTATTGTGTTTTTGTTAACAGCCGAGTGCCTGGTGTTGAAACTTCACAGCAAAAAAAACATCATTTATTTCGGCCATATAGATGCTGCGTGGGACGCGAGCTGCAACTAGCGGGCCTGCAGGTAACCTCTTGTACTGAATGGTGCCACCTGCTGTTTCTACTGACCATTCATTTCATTTATTCATTTAAATTTTAATTTCCTTCATTGAGTTAAAACAAAACAATTAAACATGAACACAAACATTCCTGACTCTTGAATGAAAGGGAGCAGAAAGAAGAATAATCTGATGTTATCTGCCTCCTTTACCCAAAGAAATACATTTTAGAAAAGCATCAACAACAACACAATAAACTTCTAAATACTCATAACAAAAACAAAAATAATAACATGAAATAGCTGTCCTTCAAAGCTTACAGTCACGTTTTACTTTACATTTCCTTTAATACTCTTTAAAAAAAAAAAAAAAGCAGAAAATGTGACATGATTATTTACTGTCTTTACAATCAGACAAAATGAACATATCTTCTCAACATATTGAAACTTGTTCTTTGTCCAGATTTTTCCATAAGCTGATTCCATTCACAGAAACACAACACTTTGTCACTTTTGATCTGAATTTGGGTTTTTTAAAGATCTCAGTTCCTTTTAAATCAGAGTTACATTCTCTGTTTTCAGATCTTTTCTGAATGTTTGTTGGTCATGTTTTCTTATGTGCTTTTAACATTGTTTGTAGAACACTGTAGTCTACTAATTCGTGAAATTTCAACAATTTTAACTTAAAAAATAGTGGATTTGTTGCCTCTCTGTATTGTTTTGTTGGTGGCAGCATCATGATGTGGGGATGTTCTCAGCAGCAACCCTGGAAGGCTTGTAAAGGTAGAGGGTAAATTATTGCAGCAAAGTGTAGAGAAATCCTGGAGGACAACCTGATGCAGTCTGCAGGAGAACCTAGACTTGGAGAAGATTTGTTTTCCATCAAGACAATGAGCCGAAGGAAACAGCCAAAGCTTCACAGAATTGGTTTAAATGGAAGCTGTCTGTGGATAAAGACAAAGGTGTGAAAACAAAGGCAAATGCAAAGGTATCAAAATGAAACACGGTGGTCACAGTTTACATGAACTCACTTGAGCAGTTTCCTAAATATATTCATTTTACTCAACAGAAGAAGAACGCATCTAAAAGTGGAAAGAAGAATGAAAAAAGAAAAGGATCTGACAGCTGATAGGTGAGGATACACAGAGTTTTAGGACAGAATCGAGTTGTATGAAGCCCATCAGTGTAAATGTATTATTTATTGACATCGACTGGGACGTCAGGAGCTGATGGAACAGGGTTTACTGAAACAGGCCGACCATGTTAGACTGCAAGATTACTTGGGTGAAACTCTGCAGACGGTTTGTTTCGACCGCTGTGGCATCTTGCAGAAATCAGAGGTGTTTGTGGAGCACACTGACCATTTCAAGCCTTTTGTTGTGCAAACACACTGACATTTCAACACTACTGTGTTTTGATCAGTTAAATGCAGTCAAGAGACGCCTGTGTTCAGTGTAATAGTCTGCCTACATGCAGACAGAGATCCCTGGTACTGAAGGAAACGTACTGCCGGTGTCTTCATCAGAGTCACAGGGGACAAAGACACATGAAAACCACTAAACCAAGTGTACAGATGTCATTTGATCATTGTTTGAACAATGGTTTCACATCTATTGGATGATAAATCCGAAGGTGGGCTTTGCCACAGTCTGTGTCACATTTCCAACACCATGTCAGAAACCAAGCAAACCTCTGACTGACTGTATGTGTTGAGTGTAGAAATGTAGTGTCCCAAGTGGGAGTTTCAGGAAAGTTCTTTTATCTTCATCTAAATAAAAAATGTTGTGGGTGAAATTTTCCCTTTCTGTTGGCAGAAAATTTTGCTTATATCGTATAATTATAACTCATGTTTTTTCTTATTCTGCCAACATTGTCCTCATGTTATTGCTTTTTTCTGGTCTTTGAGAGGGCTGCAAGGTGGCGCAGTTGGTTAGCACTGCTGCCTCGCCGGTTCGCGTCCCGGTGGGGGCACCGGGATCTTTCTGCGTGGAGTTTGCATGTTCTCCCCGTGCAGCGTGGGTTCTCTCCAGGTTCTCTGGCTTCCTCCCACAGTCCAGAAACATGTTGAGGCTAATTGGTGATTCTAAATTTTCCGTAGGTGTGAGTGTGCTGGTTGTCTGTCTCTAAGTGTAGCCCTGTGACATTTACATTCCACTTGACCAGAAAGTAAAAAGGTAGTTCTTCAAAACCATTTTCAGGTTGCAAGACTGCTGCAGCCTCCAGTAATATGGATCGAAGACGCAGAGAAAATGTTCTACAAGAAAGTTCCCAAGGAAGAAAAAGAGGTATTGTTGAGAAAAATGAAACCATAGCAGGATCATCATGTTGAACAGATGTTTTTTTTATTTATCCACGTGGTCATTTTAACTATTCAATGTGTCTCAACAGTTGGATCCTAAGCGGCTGCAGAACGATTTGCTAAAGTCTCTCAAACTGATCAAAGGAGAGGATCGTGTTCTGATAATGGGAACAACTAAAGACCCGCTCAGTGCTGACATTAAGTCGCTGTGTAAAATGTATAGCAAACTCATCCTGATCCCGAGACCGGACTACGGCCCCAGGTACAGTGAGAACCCCAGAGTCACGCTGTCGAGCCCAGTTCAGTTTGGATATTTCTGGCATTTTTATTCAGTTGGAGTGAATAGTGACCTCTGTTTGCTTTCAGTCTTGTGGAAGCAGCTGACCGAGGCCTTGGACCTCAGCTCTCTGGTGGAGATCACTGACGGCTACACTCCAGGTCACATGGTGCAGGCGGTCCACAGTGTTGTCACCAAGCGTCGCATTCTGCTGCAAACCGACCGTCCGCTGACTGCTGCTGAGTTCATTCCTCCATTAGCCAAGACTGACCCAGTGTTACAGGAAGAGGAAGAAGCCCTGAAGGTGTTGATTGTTTAAAGAGTAACTTAACACCAGACTGAGGACCAGAGGGTTGTTTTCCTCTCTGGTACAAAATTTCAAATATGGGGGTTATTCTTTATAAAATCAACTCAGCCTGAGAAGACCTGAGGTAAAGTGAGACCTTTCATCTGCTATAACTTATCAGTGTTCAGATTGAGACACCAGGATCGATGTAGAACTGATCTGGTGTCAGTTTCTACCAGAACTCAGATGTGTTCTTCCCCCTAAATGTCATGTGTCTATCTGCTGTCCTGATGAAGTTCTGAGGCTCAGAAATGATGGAAAAAGTCCAAGAAAGTGATAAATCTGGACCCTCCTCTATGGACGTCAAGGACCTGGAACTCTGAAATATTCACAGTCTGAAGGTAGAACTCTCATCAGCAGATAAAGGTACTGCAGATACAGAACCAGATGTTCTGAGGAGGTTCTGGAGGAACTGATTGATATTTTCATGTTTCATCTCTGACCACATCCACAGTCTGATGACTGCACTTAGAAGCGTTTTGTTGCACTCGTATCCACGTCTGCAGTGATGTCATGAGTTCACCTGGACATCACTGCAGGTGTGTGAAACCAGCAAACAAGATTTTCAGTGGCTGTTAAGTGACTCTTTCAGTTTTCATGACATTTTCATGATTTGATTAGTTTCTTGTCATTGTAATTTAATAATGATGTGTGATATTTGTCCCTTGTGTGTCTCCAGAACTGGCACGACAAGACGCCGCTGGGAAAGAAAAGAATGAAAGCTGCCACAGGAGAAGAAGAAGAAGAGGCAGCGGGGAAAGGACAAGTGAAGAAGAAAGGGAAAAAATTAGTTTGTTTTCATGTTTTGTGTCAGCTGTGCTTGGCTGACTTGTAGTTTCTGAGTTCCATGCTGATAGTTTTAACTCATTTAAATACAGTAAAATTGCTATTTTAGGGTCACAAGCTGTAAAAGAACAAATTACGCTTTTTAAAAATACATATTTTTGATGTTGACATTAAGTACAGTTTTAGCTGTTATTTTGTGTTTGTTGTTGCTTTTTTTAAAAACAGTAAACATGTAAATAGATGTTTTCTGTGATTGTATTAGACATAATCTGTAACTTAAAACAGGGAAAATCCTTTTTAGTGCTTCATATACTGACTATATTTAGTTGATCTAAATACAGAAAAAAAATGTAATTTTATGGTCAACACTGTAAAAGAACGAATGACCGAAAATACTGGCTTTTTATCGTAAACATGTCAATAAAAGAAATAAAGAAAAAACATATAAAGTTGCTAAAGATTAGGCTGAACATGGACCGGACCAACCCTCCTCCTCTTCCTCCTCATCCTCTTTCTCCTCTTCATCCTCCTCCTCCTCTTCCTCGGTGGGCGGGTCTGTTTTCTGTCTCGGATGTGGATCAGCTGATGGTGTCTGCTGCGGACTGATCTGCTCGGTCATGGAGTGAGTATTTTACTTTATTACACTTTATTTCTTCTTCTTCTGTCTCTTTTTATCCAGTTTCTTCTTTTCTGCGTGTTTCTCATGTTTCTGACGTAAAGTGTGATTGAACGTGAGCGCGCGGTGTGTCGTCATTGTGCGGCATCAGAGCGCTGAGTCAGGAGGAGCCGCAACTGCGCAAAACCTCCGCGGACCACCGCAGACCGGACGGCCGGACCGGGACCGGGACCGGACAGCCGGGCCGGACCAGACCGGACAGCCGGACCGGGACCGGGACCGGCTGAGTCTCTGCGGCGGACAGTGAAGAGTTAAAAAGGGTTAAAGCGGGTCCAGCTGCCGCGGAGGGACACAATGTGCGCGCTACTTTTCTCAGCGGAGACACACCGGGTCCTGATCAATAAGCTGCACGAGCCTTTCTGATTGCATATTGATCAGGTTTTGTTTGTCTGATCTGTGATCAGTCAGCTGCATGTTGTGACACAATACCAGCGTCTGGAGGTCCTCAGTTAGACATAAAAACAGCTTCACACAAAAGTTTATCTCAAATTATGATAATTAATATATTAGAATAAAAATATCTTTAATTCTTTGTTAAAACAACCTGAAGTCATATGTTGTTGACATGCTGCTGCCTTCAGTGTGTGAAGGGCTTCGAGCAGCACTCAGCTAGAAAGGAGAAAAAATGCAGAACATTTACCCTCTGTTCACATGTAGTTCACATGTTGTTTATATGTAGTTAACATGTTTACATTTAGTTCACATGTAGTTCTCATGTAGTTCACGTATAGTTCTCATGTAGTTCTCAT
>NW_007578778.1:185077-186140 GCF_000690725.1 Stegastes partitus
TGATTCCATTTACTTGATGCTCGTCAAAGAAAATCTGTAAAACGCTGAAATCTGCACAGATTTAGATTTTTGATGAATGGACAAAAGTGATGCTGATAGTCGTTCTGTTAGTAACGAGACTGAATCACTCATCGATCAGCTCTGTGATCTTCATCGGAGCAGCTGTGATGCTGCAGCTTCCTTTCAGCCCAGATTCTCCTGGAGAAAAGTTTTCAACCTGAACCGCTGCTCTCTGTGGTAAAAGTACTCTATTACAAAGTAAAGTACTCAGGCTGGTAACAGAGTATTTCTGCCCCTCAGTACTGATACTGGTAAACTTCCTGTTTGCTGTATAAAATTCTCCTGACGGGAACTGTGTCCTCTCAGACGGATCAATACCTGATCAATAATTAATGTGACCATGATGAGAGTCAGAGCTGCTGCCTCAGCATCCATCATCTCTTCTCTTTGATCCACTGCTCTGATTGTACCAGCATTCTGGTTCTGGTGGGTTCTGGTGTGTTTTTCTGGTGCTGGCTGCACCTGCTAATGTGGGTTGGGGATGGACACAATAACAGGAACAGCTGCTTGTGTTTCAGAACTGATTTGCTGCAGGGAGTTGTAGTTCTTGTGGTTTTTTTTGTTTTTTTTTTAATGTTGAAGCTGTTGGTTCTGCTGGGACTGTGTGGGTCTAAACTGGTTTGTAGTTGGTCCAGTTCTAGCTGTCAGACCGTGTTGCAGCTGCTGTGTTGGTTGTCGGGTCCATGAAGTTCCCCTCGCAGTCTCTGTTGTGGAGTTTGGTCTCCATGGAAACGTCAGGCTCAGCTTTGTTCAGGATCTTTGAGTTCAGCTTCCCTCAGACAAAAACGCACAAAGTCTGCTGATCTCAGCACAGATCCACCGTTTAACTGGTTCACTGCATCACACAGACGCTCTGTCACACGTTCAACACGCAACACGTTCAACGCGCAACGAGTTTAACATGCAAAATGTTCAAAATGCAACATGTTCAACACACAACACGTTCAACACGCAACACATGTAACACGCAACAAGTTCAACACGCAACATGTTCAAAATGTAA
>NW_007578778.1:186560-203553 GCF_000690725.1 Stegastes partitus
ACATTCATACACCAATGGTGGCAGAGCTGCCATGCAAGGTGCTCCCTGCCATCAGGAGCAGCTTCAGGTTCAGTGTCTTGCCTCAGGACACTTCGACTGCGGAGGGGCGAGGGATCGAACTGCCATTTGTAAAGATGCAGTAAGATAACTATAAAACTATAAAATGTTCAGAAATTGTGTAAAACAAGTGTCAGTTGTTAATTGTGGTTATGGGACCAACAGAAATGTTTTTATGGAAGCAGACAGAGAAAGATGATGAATCCTGTAGATCAGCCGAACTAAAACTACTGATCATTGATTTAACAAATGTGTTCATCTGTTTGGAAATGAATTAATAAGTTCACTGTTTAAAATCTGAATTTAAAAATGTCTGCCTGTCTGTCTGTCTGTCTCTTAGGATCAATGAAGTTGTCTGTCA
Organism: Stegastes partitus; assembly: GCF_000690725.1. Classification (NCBI taxonomy): domain Eukaryota; kingdom Metazoa; phylum Chordata; class Actinopteri; family Pomacentridae; genus Stegastes; species Stegastes partitus. The sequence goes on from NW_007578778.1 coordinate 186,979, forward strand.
ACAAGATCGGCTTCAGCTCATTGCGGTGAGTCCAGTTTACCTGAAGTCAGTGAATGTAGCATCATACACGTATGTAAATTTCCACGTGATGTCATTTATATGAGAGGAGCAGCAGATATCTGAAGCTTCCACTTCCCCAAAAGAGCTGCTCTGATTGGTCCACAACATCATCTCTGTTGTCCTCAGCTGCAATAACAGTTCAGTTATTGGTGCCACCTGGAGATATGTTCTGATATCATCACCTCAGTGTGGCAGCTTAGAGGTAGTTACAGGGTCACAGTGCAATATAATGAAATTGCGTGACCAAGCAAGAAGGAGACTAGTGAGGGAGGCCACCAAGACTCCTATGACTCCTCTGAAGGAGGTACAAGAAGGAGACTAGTGAGGGAGGCCACCAAGACTCCTATGACTCCTCTGGGGGAGGTACAAGAAGGAGACTAGTGAAGGAGACCACCAAGACTATTATTACTCCTCTGGAGGAGTTTCCAGCTTCAGCAGCTGAGATGGGAGAGACTGTTGATACAACAGCTGTTGTCTGTTCTTCACCATCAAAGCTTTATGGGAGACAAAGAGAAAGACTTTGTTGGAAAAAGCTCAGACTAAATCGGGACTAGAGTTCACCAGAAGACATGTGGAGACTCTGAAGTCACCTGGGAAGAGGTTCTTTGGTCTGAGGAGACCAAGATGGAGATTTTTGAGACTGGGTGAAGATTTGTTTTCTATCAAGACAATAGTTATACTATTCTGCTGAGTTCACTTGATTGTGATACAGAAACCATTTTTTACTGCTTTTGTTGGAACAAATAAAATAGTACCACTGAAGTTTTACCTTCTTAGGTGAAACTGGCATCTGTTCTGAACCTTAAACCAAAAGACTCACAACCTCCTTCCCTGGAGAACCAAAGAACCTCCCTGACATTCAAAACTGTCAAACTTTATTCATGCAGAGTCTGTCAAGCCTTTTTCAAACAAAGGTTGAGCTTATTGAGCCCCCTGTTGGACCTGGTTATACCATTGGTTAAATACGGTCAGGCAGCTCAGTCCAGAGGTTCCCAACATGAGGGTTGGGCTCCTCTGAAAGGCCAGCAGGTAAATGGTGAGGGGGGAGAGCAAACAACACAAAGCTGTTTCACTTTTGCTGTTTTCATTCTGTTTTTGTTTCTGCTGTGAAACGATGGATGATTTCTGTTCTTTAAATAAAAACATGGGTAGTTTAAAGTAGATTTCACAGTTTACTGAAGTTGATTACAGAAAACTGAGATGATGGCGTTCAAACAAAAAGTTGGAAATGATCCATTTATTTGCTATAATTTTTTTTACTTAGTAGAAGATAAAGTTAGTAGAAGGTCAATCAGAGTGAACTGAAAGTACTGTACTGGTGACAGCCTAAATGTGTGACTGCAATTCCCATCATGCCTCAGGAGAGAAGGAAATGGCAGACGGAGGTGGAGAATAAGAAGCGTCAGCTGGAGGACGACCGGAGAGCTCTGCAGCACCTGAAGGTGAGAGGTCAACGTTCAGATCCTCTCAGCTTCGTTCATGGTGGTCCTTTAACTCACAGTTTCAGCTGGTTTTATATCCGTCTGTTTAAAGGTGTTTAAACATCTCAGATCCTTCATTAGTGGCTGCAACTGAAGAATGTATCTCTAGAAAACATGCATTATTTATCTGCATACAGATGGCTTTCAATACACAATATGCTCTTTTGAACCTACTAAAATACAAATCCTTCTATGCTGCAGTCCACAATTCAGGTCGAAGCACTGAGGTTTTAATTGTTTTTGTAAACTTCTGGATAATTTGAAAAATTCATTCAGGAAGAGGAGCTACAGCAATTAACAATATGACAAAAATAATGTGTTTCTGAGCATTGAAACAGGTGAACAGGTTGCAACCGACCCCCAAATGAACATTATAGAGCTGTAAATGTGCAGAACATGGGCTTTTTGAAAGTGTCGACACTGAGTTCCAGACAGCAGGCGGCTGAACGTGCTGCTAACCCTGTGACTGACTGAGAGAAACGTCAAACTGCATCAACAACACGCTTTTCTTTAAACTGTCCATGTTAAAGCTTCTCTGTGTTTAAAGACCATCAGCAGCATTTTCGGTTTGTTCTGTGTCGAGCTGGAAGCTGCTGAAAACACTGAACAGTCGCAGGTTTGTGAGTGAATAGTGCTACAGAAACTGAGCTGCAGTTCTTCTAGTTTGCTACTAATCTAAATCAGTTTGGGTGAAGCCAACAAAGATTTTCATTCTTCCATAATTCTGTCATTTTGTTCCAGATAATGTGCTGATTTGCTGATTGTGTAGTTAGAGAAGATCCAGTGTGACTCTGCTGACGTCTCGTTTAGTCTCAGCAGCTCTACAGTCCCACAAACACAAACGGGATCCACGTTCTGGAGGTTCTGACCAAAAACAAAGTGTTTCAAAGTGTTGACTGATTATCAGAGCTGCTCTCGGCTCAGCTCTGAAACGTTAAACATTAACTTCACTCTTCAGTTTCTGCAGTTATCTTAAAGCTGTTGAAACTGCATCAATCTGTGAGGAGACAAAGCTTATATTCAATTTTGTAGAACATTTTTCTGTGTAGCAGATGTTGAAACATGGCCAAAGTTTAGATGAAAGAGCATTAAGATCTGAACCATGTCAGACTCAGCAGGTAAACAAACGACAGTAACTAAATTTGGACAGAAGTCTCCATCAAATGAACTGCTTTAAAAACAGAATTTAGAAAATGTTCAATAAAAAACACAAAAGAGCTGCAAGATTAATCGGTCAGTTGTCAGCTATTCAATTAATGTATTTTGATGACAGTCTAAATTCTGTGATTTCAGCTTCTTCAGTGAATGTTTTCTGGTTTCTTTCCTCTGTGACGGCACACTGAAGATCTTTGGACTAAACAAGACGTTTGAGAAAACTCTGAACCACATTTTTACCAATTTCTGACATTTTAGACCAAACAGCTGATCAGTTTAATCAGTAAATTACTAATGGTGAACATGGTTGTTGGTTTCTGCCCTAAAATGCAGTAAAAGATCCACAAAAACAACACTAAGGCTAACACAGACAGACTGGGTTATTTTCACTCTGTGGCCGGTCATTGTGTCGATCCAGAGGTGAGGCCAGTTGGAGCTTTATGAGGCTGCGAACAGCTGCAGAGTAAAAATATCTGCAGCAGCTCTGAGATCAGCTGCGACTGTTTCAGACTCCGCTTTAAATAACTCGCAGCTGATCGCAACACATTCAACACAAACACGTCTGCTGGTTCAAAGCTGCTCTGATCAGCCAACATCTCAAATCTGAACATAAAACCAGGCAACGGACAAGAACCAAGTGAATGGTGGACACGTAGATGTTTAATGTGAGATGGAAACAGGCTCCTTATGCAACAGATTTTATTAATGCTGGTGATGGTGTTGTCCGTCCCCTGCAGCGCCCCCTGCTGTAAACAAGCTGCTGATGAACTGCAACTAAAGCCTGTATCAAACAGATGCAGCTCTCACATTTATTAGTTAGTTATTAGTTATTATTATTATACAGCTTTTCAGCTACAAATATGTGAAATTATTAATTTATTAGAGCAATGTCATAATGAATTGCAGTGTTTTTTCAGTTTTTATCTCAGTTCAAAACATATTTAAATGCGCTGAACTTTTTCTGTCAACACCAACCTTCAGAAATTAAAATGATTTTCTTTTCTGAAGGTTGTGACAAAAACTTTTTTGTCACGTAACGTATTTTAAATGGTCCAAATGTCTTCTTCAGTTGAAGTCATTCAGCATTAAGCTGAGAAATGCTGCTGCTGGAAGAAGTCGAGATATAAATTGGACAGTAATTTCTGTGCACTACAACCACAACAACTTTATTACTGAATAAATGTAAATTTAAAAAGAAACCATCCAGTTGCGTTCTTCTGCTGTCAAAGTATCACAGTGTCAGTGCAGAGCTGTATTGACGTGTTGTGTTTTCTGTTAACAGCATAAATCAGATTTTACTAAGAAGTTTAAATGGAACCAACTAAAACAATAAAATATCAGGTCACAGAAAAAGCTCACATTAAATATTTTTCTCTATCTGAGCTGTTTTCCAACATGAAACTATAGAGGACCAACAATAGCACCCTGTGGAACCCCACAAGTAATTCACATCAGTGAGAGGATGCTGTAACTGCTGGCCGTGAAAGTCTATACTGAATAGGAACTAAATGTTCCTTGATCAACCTAAATGCGATGATGTTTTAGTGTTGTGTGAACAGTTTGTTCTGCTGCCCCCACGTGGTTGGATGAGTCTGCAAACTTCTGCCTGCACATAGTGTTTACATCACACATTAAAATCACATCACATTATTAAAAGGAACATCTGTGTTTAGTCGAAAGCCCTAAGGGAGCGTTGGCTGCTGGATGGAGCGCCCCCTGCTGGTCCAGAACACGAAGAAGTCAAGAGACAACTGGAACAGGATGAGGCCAAGACCAGGACCCTTGAGGAGACCATCAACAGGTCTGATTTAATCTGATTTTAACCTGATTTATCTGATTTAATCTTATTTAAACTTCTGTAATTTGATTGTGTCTGATTTAATCTGAATGAATTTGGAATTATTTGTTTTATCTCTTTTAATGTGGTGTAATCAGATTTATTCTGAACTATTCTGATGTAATCAGAAATAATCAGAGCTAATCTGATTTAATTTAATCTCATCTGATCAGAGAATGCAGGTTTAAGGCATTAGAGAATACGCTCGCTGATTATACCAGAAGCCTGCTGACCAATAGGACCAACCTGACTGATTTATTACTTGAAATGTAGAAATTGATTTGTGTGTAATAAGTAAATAATTTACTGTATGTCTATGTTTATTTCTTTGTTTGTTTTTTTGTTTCTGAGTTGCAGGTTGGAACAGGAACTGGTCAGGTTGGAGACTGGAGTTATGTGTGAGACCATAACACACACTAGTGTGAGTAGATTTACACACATATATCAATCAGATTACATTAGTCAGATTACATTAGCTACATTACATTAGCCAGATTACATTAGTCAGATTATGCACCTTCTGGGGGAAGACCGTTTTATTTTGCAGATAGTTTTAGGTTTCTGTGTTTGCAGTTCATCAATAGAGGCTTTTATTGTGGAGGTGAACTTCCTTTTTGTGCCTCTAGGTGAGCTCAGGTAAACCAACTGTGGAGGTCAAAGATCACAGTGTCCATCAGCAGGACACAGCAGCACCACCCGTTCAGGTGATTCAAGGTGAGACCTCCCTCTACTGTGTGTTCTAACTGTAATCAGATTACAAGAACTGGGTCATATTAGTGACTCTGCAATGGTCAGATAATAGTAATGCAATTACTAAATCAGATCACAGTAGTCGGATGACAATAATCAGCCCACAGTAATTCACAGTACTATTATTATATTACATTAGTCAAACTGTAGTAATCAGATTACTCAGTTTAGATTACTCTGCACATGAGTGTGCTGTATTTTAATATACTGTAATATTAGGGACACTACTGTAGTCTGATTACAGTAATCCAATTATTTAAATCAGAATGCAGTAGTCCGATTACTGTGATGTCTTTACTCTGTCTCCGCCTCCTTTTTCTCATGAGACCTTGCAGAGGTCAAAGTTCACAAAAGTCCTCGAATGAACAAAGTGAGAAACTCAACGGAGGAAATGAAGAGAGGTGAGTCTGAACAGACCAATCAGATGTGACGGAGAAAATAAACGCACCTGAGTCCATACAGACGTTAACTACTGGTTAACTACAGGTTAACTAGACTTTAACTATACCTCGACTACACGTTAGCTACATTTTGATTACGTTAGCTACACGTTTACAATGCCTTAACAACACTACACCATTAGAAGCGACAGTTTTAGGAGCCATCAACAATGATCAGATCACAGGAAGTTGTCAGACGGCAGGTGAAGGCAGGAGAACAAACAGTCAAGGCTTTGAAAGTAAAGCATGTTAGCATCTGTCAAGAGAAGAGCAGCAGTGTCAGGTTAATGTGGGTTCTTCTCTCAGTGTGTTTTTTTCCAACAGCGTCTAGTTTTAGCTGCAGTCTTCAGATGTTTTCTCTGCTGGTTAAAAGATGAAGCTACCTGCTTTAAACAGATAAAAGCACTAATGAGTTTTCTAACCTGCAAAGGAAGGACTGACCTGTCAGTTGGCTGTCTCAAACGAGACCGACCGCTTTAGTCGCCTAAGTGTCAAAGGAACAATCAGAGTTAGAGATAACAACTCAGTTATGGACCAGTTAATGGTAATGCTGATTCTGGGGCCACAGGAGTTTATTTTCATTATCCTAATTTGGACTCATTCAACTAAAAGAGATTTTTGGACATTTTGTTTTTAATTTCTGCAAAGTAGGGCATCATACTGGATCCAGCCATTGTACCCATATGCTCTGGGATGTATAACTGGGTGTCATCTGCATAGCAGTGAAAACCAGTTCATGATTTGGCCCAGAGGTAATCTGTATACGGAGAACAGGTGGAATCATTGCTGCCAGGTTGTAGAGCTGCTTTTATAACACCAATATCTGGATCATCTAGAAACAGCAGCTACCTGCTCTAGGTTCTATTCCTCAACAGTTCTGGTTCTGGACCAGCAGCTGATTTATTCTCACGAATCCTCTGAATGTGCAACTGCTCTGTTCTCAGCGTCTCAGCAGAAACCAGCAGGTTCCCGTGATTTCATCTGTTGCCGGTAGCAGCTGGTTCTGTTGGTTTATGGTTCATTCAGCCTGAAAATCTGCATGTGAAACCACTCAGAGCTCTGAGGAACATTTAGAACATATACTGACAAACTGGAGGTGTTTATTTCTTGGTTGAAGAGCAGCTACGATGTGTTCAGGGACAGTGAGTGTTCAGCTTGAGGTGCCAGCAGATGTATTTGTGTTTTGTTCGTTGAGTGATGCAGAGTAAATCCTGACTCTCTGTAACTCCTCCTACATGTGCTCCGCTAATACATCCACCATATGCAGGTGACCTCTGGGGCAGATCATGAATTTGTTTCCTTAGCTAGATAACACCCAGTTCAATGTCCCAGTGACTGTTTACATCCATGAGTTTGAACCATTCCAAAGTTGTACAGATGTGGGGGAGTTCACAGGTTGTCTGTACTAATAATGGAAGAATCCTGGAAGCTGCTGCTGATGAGCTTTTGTCCTGATGAAACATCAGAAACTGATGAGAGCAGAGCCAGAACATCTGAGGATTCAGAGCAGAAACATCCAGAGTCTAACTCATAAATGAAGGTTTTAACTCTGTTTAGCACCTGTAGAGTAGGTAGAAGATGCCATTAAAGCACCTGTCTGTCTCTAACACCTGTCTGTCTGTCTGTCTGTTTACTGTCTGTCTGTCTGTCCGTCCGTCCATTGTCTGTCTGTCTGTCTGTCTGTCTGTTTCCTGTCTGTCTGTCTGTCTGTTGTCTGTCTGAGAGTCTTCCAGCTTCAGTTCCTGTGTTTATCTGTTTCATGTTCTTGTGGTCTCAACCTCTGTTTAGGGCTCAGCAGTGTTGCGTGTCTGTTGTGTGTCTGTTGTGTTGACCTGTGTGTCCTCTAACAGCCATGTACTCGGTGGAGATCACCGTAGAGCGCGACAGGCTAACTGGGGAAACCAGGGTTCTGTCCAGTCAGACCCGGCTGCCGCTCGATTTGTCCCGGCAGGGCGTCAAAGTGTACGAAGACGATCAGAAAGGTGACAACAACATAATCAGGTGCTTTATGAGAAGTCACCTGCTGATTATTGTGGAGGCCGAAGGTTCTGTTCGGGTTCTCTGCTAGTTCTTAATGTTCTCAGCAGCCCTGTGGTTCGGACTTCTCCTAAAGCAACCTCTGAGACATGCATGACTCTCCTTCACTTACAGCCATAGAAACTCACCTGGTCAGGTGAGACACTCTTTGGTTTGGTTCACACCTGATAAAGGTAACTTGAGTCTCCAGCTGATGGAAACTTCTTTTTGTAGTTTTGCTGGTTTGACTCGCTGTTGTTTTAACGTTTGACATCCGGAGTGAGTCTGTGCTGCAGAGTCCAATTCAGTCAGAAAGAAAATCTCATCATGACTTTGACCTCCATGTGTTTTTCATCACATGTATCCACAATGTAAATAATCTGTTATAAAACCTTGTATTTCCTACAATGGTTTCCTCTTGTGTTGGAACACTTGCTGTTTATTTGACTTTTGCTTTTCTTTCTAAATCTTCTTCATTTCTTTGTGCTTGTCAGTCTGCACCATAAGCACCAGAACACCGACTAAAATTCCTCGTATGTGAAAACCTGCTGATTCTGGTAGTTAGAAGTGTGGATACCTGCCGCTCCAGTTTCAGATATCTACGGTTTCATTCTGACCAGCAGTGGTTCAGTTCCAGATTATGTCCTCTCAGTTTGACAGATCGATTCTGAATGAACAAAGCAACACAAAAGGACCATAAAGTCTGAATGACGCTGTAGATATGACGTAAACTCAGATATTACATTTTGAAAGGGCTCGTTGTAGGTGTACTCAGGACACAGTGACATCAGTGTGGTCTGTTTCTATTGGTCATTCAGCTGGAGATTAGTCGTGTGACCTGATGTGACCGTGTTCCCGCCTTTTGCTGTCTTTTAGTGGTCCATGAGATGAACGGCGACGACGTTCACCTGCTCAGCTCCTCCGAGGTCGAAGAGCTCATCCACAAAGCCGACGAGGCGTCTGTGATGTCACAGACTGTCACCGCGGCAACCTCCCTCCCAACAGCGGAGGTCCAGGAGGAGTCGAATCTCGAGCCACTGCCACCCCACATTACAGCCGAGATCACCGGGCTGGAGGCCAAACCGAGCAGTGAACCGAGTGTGGCCGAGGCCAGCGCCGAGAACCCGGTCACCATGGTGTTCATGGGATACCAGAACGTGGAGGACGAGGATGAGACCAAGAAGGTTCTGGGGCTGCAGGGAACCGTGAAGGCGGAGCTGGTACTCATCGATGACGCCGATGGCAAGACATCACCAGGACAGGAGGTGGAGGTGGACATGGCTCCTCCTGCCGCAAAAGCCACCACCACACCTACCAAAAAAGTCCCGCCCATTGCCCTGCCCACCACCAAAGCCCCTCCCACTGCCACTGCCCCACCCACCTCCACCAAACCTCCGGAGGCGACAGCGAGCAACGGGGAGACGGCAGCAGAGGCGGAGGGAGGAGTGGTGGCCATAAAGAAGGAGAAGCAGCCGTGTAAGTGCTGCAGCATCATGTGACCTGAAGACGGCGCAGCTGTCAAAGCTAACACAGTAACATTAAACTCCAGGACTAAACCCCACCCACCACCCCGCCTCTAACCCCATGACATCACTTCCTGTCTTCTCATGCTCATAAGTTTTATAAACCTTTTACTTTTCTATTTTCTTGACGCCTTTTTACTTTTTTACTCCTCTTGTTTCCTGCTGCGCGACTCAGAGCACCTCAACAGCCTTAGCATCATTAGCATCAATATCAGCATCAGTATTAGCATCAGCATTAACATTAGCATCAGTGTTAGCATTAGCATCAGCATTAACAGTAGCATCGGTGTTAGCATTAGCATCAGTATTAGCATTAGTATCAGCATTAGTATTAGCATTAGCCGTGCGGTCCTGACACTGTAACATCCTCTCTGTCTCTGTTGAAGCTGCAGATAAAACCAGACAGTTTGTTTCATGGTTGTATTTATTTGTTCGTCTCCTGCTGCAGTTTCTGTCGCAGGATTCTTTCTGCCAGTTTGGTTTTATAAAACAGAAAATAAAGTGACCCGGCGGACGGTCGACTCAGCGCTCAACATGAGAAAACAATGTTGTATTTGTACCTTCATCCTCCATTGCATCACATCGTGACCTACAGCTTCAAACTCAGCAGCTTCAGCTTCCTCCATGAAATCATTTCCACTTCATTCATCATTTCCATTTCCACTCCTCCATCATCTGAACCAGCAGCATGAAAATATCACTGAGGTGACTGACAGATGAAGTTGTTCAGTCTGTTATTAGAAGGAAACAGTGATCAGTCGTCCAGGTGTGTACAGCTGGTTCTGGTTCTGATTCTGGAAGACGCTGTGGTGACGCATGACCACCGTCATCACAGACGTCTTTCCACTGCAGGAACTGTTCAGGTATGAAGCGGAGGAATGTCTCTGAGAGCTTTCATTGCATCATTTATTCATGCGTTCATCATCTGTCGGTGACCAGTTTCTTGAATGTTTAGGGCTGATTGGTGTAACCAGGAAGAAGCTGGTTTTTCTGTAAAGAATCTGGAGGTTTGAACTGACAGTGATGGTAAAGAGTTTCATGTTCACTGTCATGTTCTAAATTAGCTGTAGTTCTTGTTCTTCTGGGTAACAGAGGCAAACTGGTTCTCTTTGCAATGAAATTAAAATACATAAATGATAATAATGATAAACTAGGGATGAAAGTGGCGCGGTTGGTGGCACTGTTGCCTTGCAGCAAGAAGGTCGCCAGTTCGCATGGAGTTTGCATGTTCTCTCAGCGTGGGTTCTCTCCGGGTTCAGCCCCCCCCCGCAACCCTAGTGAGGATTTAGCGGTGTATAGATAATGGATGGATGGATGATAAACTAGCAAACCAGCTTCATGTTACCTCCAAGACCAGAACCAACAATTCCTGGATAAAGTCCAGTTCTATGTAGGAACCAGAACAATGGAGGTTTGTTCTGTTAGAACATCTGGAGAATTTTATGTTGTTGATCTTAGAGAGGAGAAGAAGCTGCTGGACATCAGAGGACAGAAAACATGTTTAACCAGTCAGCATCTGTCCTCTCTGACTTTAACCAGTCAGCATCTGTCCTCTCTGACTTTAACCAGTCAGCATCTGTCCTCTCTGACTTTAACCAGTCAGCATCTGTCCTCTCTGACTTTATCCAATCAGCATCTGTGCTCTCTGACTTTAAACAATCAGCATTGAGACCCTCACAGTGTTTCAGAGTCCCTCAACAAAGCCGACCCGGGAGAACTCTCAGAACAACAACAGTTCTCAAATGGTTCTTCAGAAGGCTCTCTGGTTCTTCACCTACTCTCTGTGGTTCTTTTAGGGTTCCTCATGTTTGTTGGAGTTCTTTGGTTTCAGGTAACAGCATGAAATCAGAGCTGCAGCTGAACATTAATTTATTCTGGATGAATCATTTGGTCGATAAAACATCAGAAAACATAGAAAAGTTCATCACAGTTTTACAGATCCCAAACTGGCATCTTAGACCATGTTCTGTCTGAACAAGAACCCAAAACACTAAATTTGTTCTAAAGAAAAGAACCCAGAAATTATGCAAATTCTAATGTTGAAATTTTCAGCTTAAAAATGATTTAAACAATTATCCAGTCCAGAACCAGATGGATCCACAAAGAACGATCTGGAAAATGGTTTCTTAAAGAACTTCTTTTTGCTCAAGATCTTCAGGGGATCTTTAAAGAACAATTTTCACAACATTTTTCTTTAAAGAACCACTTGCTAAAAGTTTTTTTTTGCAGAACTAATAAATAATTCTTCGAAAGCATCACATTTTCTCCTGAAAGAGGTTCCACAGGAGGCTTTTTTTTCTGGTCAGAACAAAGGTTCAGGTCATGCTAAAAGTTCCTGCAGTGGAAAACAGCTCAGTGTGCTATAAACCAGAGGAGAACCAGGTCGTTACCATCTTCATCATCATCATCATCATCGTCCTCCAACGTTCATTCTATCAGCTCAGTTCAGTTTTTTTTACAGCTACAGTCTGTCTGACCAAACTGTCAAACGGAACCAACAGAACATGATAATAAACCGGCTCCAACATCAGAACCTGGAATAGAAGATGTGAAAGAAACACCCTGAAGCGGATTCATGTTGCCATCACAAACTTTATTTAAATTTTGACTATTTATTTGAACTTTTATAGAAATATGGCCAAAAAAAAGTCTGACTTTCTAATCTCATCACCTTGACTTTAATTTTTTACATTTTGCTTGAAAATTTCTGACTTTTTATCCAAAACCTGATGTAACTTTTTTAATCATGTGAACTTTTTCTCTAGTTTTTCTTTTGCTGGCAGAAATGAGCATCGATACACAGAATAATAACTCATGAAACATTAATTCAAGCATTTATAAACAGTGTCTTTTTGAAAATGGACCTGGCAGTCAGACAACAGATCTCAGATATAAAAAGTGACATATTCTCGTCTACATCAGAGCTCATGTTTGCTCCATTAACGCTCCTAAACAGACAAACACTGAAATCAAAGCAGAGTTTCTGCTCCTTCGGACGGTTTGCTGAATTTCTCCTGATGTGATGAAATCAAACATCACTGAGACGAAATTATAAAGCTCTGAGTCAGTAATGAATCCTCACATCTCCTACTAACCCAATTAAATTCTAACCTTTATAAAATTGTGTAAAAGCCAACAACAGGAAGTTTAACGAAGTGTGAACCGAAATATGAGCCTGCAGACTAAATAAAAATAGTGAATTCAAATGAAGCACTGTCTGATTGGACGTTTGTTTGCTGTGAAGACGACAACACTTGTAGAGAAAAATCATTTTGTATGAAACAAAACACAAAACACATCACACACAGTGTAAACAGGGTTTGGACAGACTGTCAGTAATCCAACCTGGGCATCCTCACCTGGACAACCTGAATTCCAAGCAGCCAAATTTACTGTTTAGTCTTGAGGTGAAGGTTAAAGACCTGAAGACACATAAACAACCACATCTGCAGCAGAGGAAGAAGTATTCACATTATTAACTAAAGGTACCATAGTGTAAAAGTACTCTATTACAAGTAAACATCCTGTTTCTAAAGTCCTACTTAAACCTGCAGTATTCAGCATCTGCTGATACAGAGTCCTGATCAGAGCCTGTATCAGTTTAACAATGGAATATCTCTGTAATACATCAAAAACAAAAAGAAACCTGCATCTCTGCTTCCAGCCGGTTCCTTAACATTCTGTAGGTGGAACTTTGTAGTAAAGTTCTGGTAGAACCCTTTCTAACTGTAGAGTTAGAGAGTAAATGTAGAGTTAGGGGGTAAACGTAGAGTTAGAGGGTAGATGTAGAGTTAGAGGGTAAATGTAGTGTTTGAGGGTAAACGTACCATTGAGGGTAAATGTGGCGTTAGAGGGTAAATGTAGGGTTAGAGGGTAGATGTAGAGTTAGAGGCTAAGAAGTACTGAGGCTCCAACAGATGGAGAAACCTGTATTCTCTACATAATGTCAGGAAATGTATGGCGATCAACTGTAGTACCTGGTTGTTCCACCAGGTGAAGCCGCTTACTGTTTACTACTGTAGAGACCAGAGGAGGCGTCACTCAGGACGTGGCATGTGCTTTGCTCACCACTTGTTTCAGCCCTCAGCTCCTGAGGAGTCACAGATCAGCAAGCAAAACAGAAGGTGTTTTCAAAGCTTCCAGCACGACGTCACCATCCTTTGAAGCACAAAGCTTTCAATCTGATGCTAAGTAGCAAGCATTAGCACTATTTATCCATCCAACCACTATCTATATACAGCTTAATCTTTACTAGGATCGCAGGTTCGGGGTCTGACAGGTCACCAGTCTATCATAGGGCTACACAGCGAGACAAACAAACACTCACATTCAGCCTACGGACAATTTAGAATCATCAACTAGCTGATTGAAGCAGTTTCAGACTACAGGCAGTTTGTGTTGGCAGCAGAGAGCATTGTGGGAGTTTAGCAGCAACAGGACCATGACAGAGACTCTGAGGAGGTTGATGAGCTCCAACCAGAGCTCAGATGTTCGAGACAAACTGGGATCAGCCAGAATAGAGTTCCTGATTCACAGTAGCAGATGGAACTGAACTGATTGAGGAACAACCCAGGAGTTTGAAACATCAGCACAGAAGACATGAACTCTGTGATCAGTTTGTGTAATCAGTTAATCCGCTTCTGATCATAAACCCTATAGATTATTGATTAAGAACTTTATTCTAAACTGGCATCCCTAGCATTTGGCCTCTTTGAGATTGGATCAGAACCTCCCTACCTGGAATTGATCAGAGTATTGATAAGTGTTTTCCTGTCAAAGCTGTTTGAACTACTTTATGTTCAGTCCAGTGGTCCAACTTCTGGGTTGGGTTCCTCTAAAGGGTCACCTGATTAACGTAAGGAGTCATCAGAGGGTTAATGGGAGCCAGAAGAGGAAAAACAAAGTTGTAATGCAAAAATGTATTACATTTTTCTGTCAACTTTGACTGTTTTATAAACAGCCTCACTGACTGCTGACGTTCCTCCTCTTCTGCTGTCTGTTCACTGTTTTCTGAATCGTTATTACAGGAAACAAGCGGCGAGCAGCAGAAAGTTTTTCAAAGGTTTGCTTCGTGCAGTCGGGCAGCTCAGGTTGTTTTTTGAGTGAATTTTACATTTTAATCACAGTTCTCATGTTCCTGCAGCAAACGCTTCACCAGAACAGCTCCTCCGTCACTGCTTTGAGGAACATCATCACTGATTCCTTCCCTTAGCTCCGCCCCTGATAACTGTGATTGGTTGATAGAAAGTGCCAAGAAACCATCGTGTATTTTCCTCCATAGCAGAATGATAGTGAGGTACAGCAGATCATTCTACTCTGCAGAATGGACCTACTGTGTGACATTAGCAGAACATAATGTAGTGGGACATGTGGAGGAAACTACGCAGGTTATTTTGTAAAGATTTGAAAGGTGTTGTGGTCAGTCCCTACAGTGAGCAGAATGTTTTCCTGTAACGTGCTGCAGGTTTAAATCAGCTGATGTTCTCTCAGATGGACAGAAATCCATTAAAAATCCAATACAGCTCATCATGTATTCTGCTCTCAGGACGGCCATGTTGTTCAGAGACGACACTTCATGTCCTTCATCCGCAGACCTGAGCCGCCGTTGCTATGGTGACCACACAACAAAGATGGCCGACAGCCGCCGCCACACTGATAGAAACACAGACGTAAAGAAGAACGAACTGAGCCGACTGAACCTTCAGTTGCTTCTGTTCACTTTGTTATGTAATAAAATTTAACCGACTTCTGAAAAGTCAAAGACTCGGCTCATCTTTTAAAGTTCAGACCTCGAGTTGCTGTTGAAACCTGCTCAGAGGATCAACAACGTTTCTGACACGTTCCCTCATTTACCAGAGTCTCGTTCTGGATCAATATGAGTCAGCTTCTGTGCCATCCGACGAACAGATGAGGAGTTTTCTGTCTGAAGTGGTTCTGATTCTGGGAAACCTTTCAGAGCCTCTATCAACTTTCTTCTTCTGCAGTTGCAGTTTTTCCAGTTTGTCAGATCTTCTGGAGAACTGCTGCTGAGTTTGCAGCAGCTGAAGACTGAAGGAGCTTCAACATCAGATTGTTGTCTTCCGGCTCTGGTTCTGCTGTAAATTAGCTTAATCCTCGCCCTTGATGCTTGATGATTATCTGTACTTTACTCTGTGCATCATCAGTGTTCTGACCTCACTGTGTTTGACAGCTTTATTATTTCCTCACATTTCAGAGCTGAAGTTTTCAGTGATTCAAAGGATTTGTCATAAACAAGCTATCGGTGCAATGAAAATCTCAGTTTGCTTTGTTTCTACACACAGCCGGGATTCATCTACTGACAGAAAACACCTCTTCAGACACCCTGAGGCAGACAAATATTAACTGTAGAGTCAGTCCATGTAGAACCAAGCAAAGCTAAAAAAAAAAAAACATTCAGAGTTATGAGGCATCTACAATACTCGAAAAAGAAAAACATCTGGACCCTCCTCTATGGACTTCAAGGGCCTGGAACTCTGGAAACATTCACAGTCTGAAGGTAGAACTCTGATCATTAGATAAAGGTACTGCAGATACAGAAGCAGCAGATGAGGAGGCGATCCGGGGGAGTGACTGACGCTGTAGAAAGAATCATTTAAACAGAGCATGTGAAGATAAACTGTGTACAAACTGAATATTTTTACTGCAAAAAGTAATTAGTAGTTAATTGATTAGTTGATCGACATTAAAGATTCCAGCAACAATCTTGTAAATATTTACTGTTTTTCTGCCGTTTATGAAACTAAATTCAATCTATTTTTATTATTGTAGAAAAAAAACTCTACATTTGTAAGAATTTTAAAAATATATTCCAGCGTTTCATATCCTGAGCCGTTAAACTCTCTCGATCTCGGTCAGAGCTCAATGTCTCCCAGCAGAAACATCCATCAGACGCTAACGCCCCTCTGAGCAGTTATGGGATGTCCTGCAGCCTCCTCAGGTTGTCAAGGTAACCTGCTGACAGGCTGGTGCTGCCACCTGCAGGAGGCAGAAGGTTTGATTCAGTGAATCTGCAGAAAATTCCACAAACCTGTTTGTGTCACAGTTTTTAGCAGAGTTTCATCAACCAGCCGGAGTAAATACAGACCTGTCTGTCTGTCTGTCTGTCTGTCTGTCTGTCTGTCTGTCTGTCTTATCTTCACAATGTAAAGTCTGAAACTTGCTAAAGTTACTGTTTATGTTTTTGTCTGTATTTTTTCTGTGTGTGTGTGTGTGTGTGTGTGTGTGTGTGTGTGTGTGTGTGTGTGTGTGTGTGTGTGTGTGATGGATGGTAGCTGCTCGCTGTAGCATGTGCT
>NW_007578778.1:203883-205008 GCF_000690725.1 Stegastes partitus
TGACATCATCATCATGACACCACCTTACCTGGGTGTCTCTGATCAGCTGATCAGTTGTTGATTTATAAACCTGTTTGTTGATGTCAACAACATTGGCCCCACCCTCCTCCAACATCGGGGCGATGTGATTGGTTGCTGCTGACAGTTTTATTTACATACATGGACAGTAAACAAACAAACATGAACCAGTTGCGTGATCTGAGTTCTGAACTACCAGCCAGTTTAACAAATCCAGACTTTGTTTGAGTCGGCTCAACAAAACCTGAACCCAGTCAGAGACTTCAGGTATCAGAAGATGTTTATCAGTGTTCTTACTTAATCAGACTTACTGCTTCAGACTCTGTTCTCATTAAAGGAGGCGTTTAATGCGTCACGTGACTCTTCTGTCGTACACAGATCAATCACGTTCCTCCCGCTTCAGTCAGCAGGTTGTTTTAATGAGAACAACGAGGAACATAAAGAATTAGGAATTTAAAGAGCTGCTGCTGTAAATAATGCAGGACAGAATGCTGCTAGAAAACTGTTCATCATGTGTTCATATATTTATTGTACTGATCAATGCAGCTGATTATTGATAACTGACAGCTGATTGTTGATAACTGACAGCTGATCGTTGATAACTGACAGCTGCACATTAAAGCTGTTAAACTTTAAACTTCATATATTTAAACCTGATGTCATATTGAAGACAATTTAGGTCTGACACTGTCCCATAATGCAGGAAATCACTTTAGTAACGACAAAGCAAAGTGAATCAATGTTCCTGATTGAATGTTCTCTGTATAAATACCAATAGATAATCAATGTTCTAATCAGTGTTCTATCAGCTGCAGTACCAGCAGAGTAAATGGACCTGACAGCAAATTAGAGCCAAACATAAAAACATATTTATGTGATTTCTGTATCACCAACTAAATACACTTTTGGTTCCCGTGGCAACATGATATTTACAATGTGTGATATTGTAACTACACGGCTTCATTCAGTGATACTAGTAACACACAACTTAGCATGTTAGCAGATAAAACACATTCCCTCAGCTGAGAATCTGTATTGCTCATAAACAATTGTCAGGAAACGATCTGGTGAAAGTGAGACCCTCTTTCAGCCGATTTAAATCTAAAA
>NW_007578778.1:205471-253144 GCF_000690725.1 Stegastes partitus
AACAACAACAACAACACAAAGAGCTGTCCAACAGTGATGAGAAACATTAAAAGTGAAAAATTAAAAATCAAACAGCAAAAACAAGGAAAAATGAAGGAAACTGTTGGAATAAATTCCAATGTCAACATTTTTTATAAAGTTCAGTCACAATATTTTTTCACTAATTGAAAACTCATCACATCACTGACACATTAATCTCTTGTGTCAGTTCAGCCTGATCAATAATCTGATCCATAATCTGATCAGTGTGTCTGTCCCAGGGCTGATGTCGATTGGTTCCTGCTGGCTGTGAGTCTGACATCATCATCACCATCATCACCAGGCCAGAACCAGTAGGAACCAGTCGGGTCCAGGTGAGGATGTTCAGGTACACAGCGCCGTGGCAGGTTCTGTGTCACAGTCTGGACCAGGAGACCAAGGTGAGACACAAACAACAAACAAACAAACAGAGACAGACACACAAACAACAGGCACACGGACAGTCAGTTGTAGTGTTTGTCCAGCAGGGGGCAGCAGCTGCACATGTGGTTCCTCTGTCAGCCTTCAAACAATCCATCCATCAATCATCTGTACACCTTCATCCTCACTGGGGTCGCAGGGGGCGGAGCCTATCCAGCTGACTATTACAGGGCTACACTTAGAGACAGACAACCAGCACACTCACATTCACACCTACTGACAATTTAGAATCACCAATTTACGTCAACATGTGTCTGGACTGTGGGAGGAAGCCAGAGAACCTGGAGAGAACCCACGCTGCATGGGGAGAACAAACTCCACGCAGAAAGATCCCGGTGCCCCCCACCGGGATGCGAACCAGCGACGTTCTTGCTGTGAGGCAACAGTGCTACCAACTGCACCACCTTGCAGCCCAACCTAAATATAATAAATATTAATGTTGAACCCCAACAACCCCAAGATTAATCTGATTTAGAACTAAAGTTCCAACCCTGTAAAAACATACATGAAAAAGTAATAAATCCATTTCTTCCCAGGATATGAACATGCTCTAATTTATTTCAGCTTCAGATTAATGGACTCTGTTGTAGTGTTAAGACAAACCTGATTCAGATTTTAAACACAGGGTCACTGGAGCTCGCTGAGGGCGTGGCCTATCCACACGGGCGTGGTCTATGTTGGTGGGCGTGGTTTGTCTCTGTGGGCGTGGTCTCTAGACGTAACCTTTGTCACACCAGTCAGTTGGTCTTCATTCAGTTTGAACTGCTGACCGAAAAGTGATCAGAGGTAAGAAAAGCTTCATGGTTTCATGTTAACCAGTTTAACCTCCACAGGTAAAAGCAGGTGAAAGCAGCGGAACTGTCACAGTCTACACATGTGAACTCTGTTATTGATCAGGTCTGCTGATTATCAGTCACTCCTATTGATTAACACAGAAAATAATAATTCTTTACTGTGAGGCAGCAGGTTCACACTGTTGGACACAAACAGGTGAAAATGATATTTGGGCTCAACAACAGTAATTAACAGTTTGTATGAATGTTTGAGTTCAGACAACTTCTGATAAAATTCTGTTCAACAACAAACTGTACTGAGTTTCAGGAATGAACTCTTTATCTGTAATCAAAAGTGAAACTGTTCCGGTATGATGAAGCCGAGGATGAAATCCAGAACTGAAGGTGAAGAAAATTGGAGTCATCAAGACAATTTCATCAACCTAAACTTATTTTAAATACAATGACACAGAAATCAGAGTTTAAATGAAACACAATAATTATTATCCTGTCAACCATCAAAATGATGTCTGAAACTCTGAATGTTTCTCTAAATCAGGAATTTTTTTGTTTTATCTGGCAGCCATGAGTTTAATGAAGTTGTGACAACGGGTCCATCCGATTACTTTTTACACAAGAAGTAATCTTTACTGAGGTAGAAGTACTGTAACATGTAATGGAGCACAAAGTTCAGTACTTCTCTGTCAGGTGAAGCAGACTTGAAGGACAAAGTACAAGTACCTAAAATGTGTGCTGAAGCTCAGTACCGGAGCAAATGTACTTCGTTACTTTCCTGCACCTCAGCTGGTCTATTAGAGGTGTTTCCATGGTAACAGGTGCTGAGGTTTACTGGGAGGTCAAACTGGTCAATTCCTGGACTTTGTTCATTTTCTGCTTCACTTTTTGACAGAAACATATTTATTTAATTTTGAATAGAATACAGTGCAGTAAGACAATTGTCCTGTAAATTCATGTTTCTCATTAACGTCACAAACAGGATTTAAATGCAGCAGAAACCTTCACATCCAATAAACTGCAATAATTAGGGTCCGAGGACCCCTACTTGTTCATTTATAAGCTGCTGGACTTTAATTACTCGTATTCAGAACTTTCATATCTCACAGATCTTTACTTTTTTAAAACTTAAATGCTCTTATTAATGTTTTTTTTAAATATAACTTTGCCTTTTAATATTTTATTCATCCTTGTTTCTTATTTCTGTGTTGACTTTTAGCTACATCAGTGAATTCTGTGTTTAAATTGAGGATGAATTCATGAATGTTGTCCTGTTAGAGAGTCTCTGAGTAACTGTTGAAGTTTTAATGCTGAGCAGAACATTTTAAAATCTTCACCTGTATGTCTGTTGATGTAAACAGCTCTTAAACAGGTTATCAGCTGACAGCAGCCGTCTGTCTGCAGGAGTGGCCTCTTATCTCCCTCCCACACCGAGCTGCTGCTAATGCTAACACTCTGCTAACGCTGTTGTTTCTCTGAATGGAGACGTTTTATAGCAGTTTGCAGCAGTTCCTTCGTGTCTGAGCAGAGAAATGCTTCAAGTTCATGTTGTTGGTTTGATCAAACAGCTGCAGCAGAGCAAACAGAACCAGAACCTGCAGAGCAGCAGGACCTATTCAGTTTGAATCCTCACAGTCTTTGATTCCTTCCAAACAGAACTCTGCTCCTTTAATCCAAGCGGCTGCAGCATCCTGACACACTGTCAGCAGGTTTCAGCTGCAGAGTCCATAGTGTCCAGATTTTACTCCTGATCTCAGATTTCATGACTATTTTCTGCTTTCTGGTGTCAGTTCAGTCTTCTCTGGGACTGACTGAGTTTCATGCGTCTCTTCATCCGCATTGAAGATAAACAAAAAACCTAAAACCAGGTCCAGAACCAGCACCTGAAACACGTGCTTCGATTTAGTGAGAATA
Organism: Stegastes partitus; assembly: GCF_000690725.1. NCBI lineage: Eukaryota > Metazoa > Chordata > Actinopteri > Pomacentridae > Stegastes > Stegastes partitus. The sequence goes on from NW_007578778.1 coordinate 208,633, forward strand.
GCATCAGAATAAAATTACTTCAGAACTCCATCAAGAATCTGTCTTTAGTTTCCTCCAGTAATCAGTTTACTGTGCATCAGTGGTTCTGGGTTCTGCTGCTCTAATGGACAGTTTGAACAGAAGCAAACGGAGGCTGAACACTGTTTCTCTTTACTGCAGTAAACCGATTCATACAGCCTGTTCAGGACAGTATTCTTGGAGTTTAACATGTAAATTGAATTCTATTCAGATTTATGATTTATTCAGTGGCGTGTTTTTTAACATGTTGGTTATTTGATCTTCTTTGCGTTCATGACTGCGGTCTGGATTTAAACCTTTCACCTGCTTGTTGTTTTATGATGGAAACTTTGACCTTGAAATTTATCTAATGCAGCTGAATCCATCTGAGGAACATTAAACCTTCCAGCAGTTCAAAAGTCTCTGACCTGAACTCAGCTGCCTCCGTTTGATTATTAATGAATTATTACATAAAGTAGAGTCCTGCCTGCTGTGCAGTCACATAACTTTTGTCTCCTTTATGAGCGATGCTGTAAATGGTGTCATCACCGATCAGTCAGTTCTGATAAACTTTACTGACATTCCTCACATTTCCCTGAATGCAGATTTATTTCCGCCAAACCATAAAAGCTCAGAGCTGCTCCCAGTTCAGCTGCAAAAAACTGATGCTACTGTGGACTCCAGTTCCCACGATGCTTTGCAAACACATTCAGTTCACTGGGTTTACAGTCAAGTTGTGGAGACCAGTTTAAAATGTATTATTAATGCAACAACATCCATCCATCCATCATTTATACACCTTAATCCTCACTAGGGTCGCAGGAGGCGGAGCCTATCCAGCTGACTCAGGGTGAAGGCAGGTTCACCTGGACAGGTCACCAGTCTATCACAGGGCTACACTTAGAGACAGACAACCAAGCACAGTCACATTCACACCTACGGACAATTTAGAATCACCAGTTTACCAACATGTTTCTGGACTGTGGAAGGAAGCCGGAGAACCCGGAGAGAACCCACGCTGCACGGGGAGAACTCAGAAAGATCCAGAGTGTCCTCACCGGGACGTGAACCGGTGACCTTCTTGCTGCGAGGCAACGGTGCTAACCACCAAGCCACCGTGCAGCCATTATTACAACAGTTTATTTAAATTAAAGTAAAATAAAACTTTCCTTTATAGAACATGGAGAACCATAGTAAGCAGTGTGTTTCCATGGAAATCAGTCTCTCCTATTTCCAGTTAATACTCTATGATTTGTTGCAGTGGCCTCTGTAGTTTCCATAGAAACAGCAGTCTCCTCTCTTTTGTCGTCATAGTAACCTTTCCCTCTTGTCGTTTCCAGGACAACCCCTCCTCCCTGTTTGTTGCCATGGTAACCTCTTCTTTCTGTCCTTTCAGAGACTCTCGGCAGGTGACCGTCAGGATGTTTTGACCCTCCGGAGATCACAAACTTCGACCTCCATTCATCACCTCCCACCGTCAGAGCCACCGCCCCCCGTCGGCTCACCAGCGCCCCCCGCTGGCTCCACAGCGTTCCCTGTAAACTCACCAGAGTCCCCTGTCAGCTCCACAGCATTCCCTGTCGGCTCACCAGCGCCCCCTGTTGGCTCCACAGCGTTCCCTGTCAGCTCACCAGAGCCCCCCGTTGGCTCCACAGTGTTTCCTGTCAGCTCACCAGTGCCCCCTGTTGGCTCAACTGCGCCCCCTGCAGACATGGACAGCGTTCCCAAGAGGTGGGTGTTGAAGCCTCTCTCCCCCCTGTTGCAACCTTCAGACCTGCGCACCATTGCTGGCCCCGCCTCCAACCTGGATGACTTGGATTTCAGCAGCATCTCAGTGACTCGTCAGTCCTCGGTGGTCGTGTCCTCCCTGGAGGACAAGTCCCAGGATGTGGTGATTGAAGCCCGGCAGGTTGCCGTGTCACAGGATGAGGGGAGCACCAGCGACGAGTGGCAGCCCAGCAGCCCTAGCAGCCTCAGTAGCTCCGGCTCGCACTGCGGATTTTACTCCTTCGTAGAAGATCCTGCGAGTCCCGAGGCCGAGCTGAACGAAGCCTGGATGGTGTCACCGCAGCGGCAGGCACAGATGGTCACGCTGAAGGAGGAGAGAGGATTCAAACTAAAGACCTACAGCAGCAGCAGGAAGCCGGACAGCCTGTTCTCCGACAGCAACGGAGATTCACTGTACAGAGTTGATCCAAACATCCCAGCGGTCAGGGAGGATGAGGAGAAGCAGCTCCGCAAGGAGATCATCCGCAACCAAGCACCCAAGAAGAACCCAGAGCTAAAGGACCAGTTAAGCCCACTGGAGACCCTGGATCTGAAGCAATCTACTGACAAACTCATCGAAGGCTTCAGTTTGAGCTACAGTCCTGTCAGATCAGAACCATCCCGACCCACTGAGCCCGGGACCATTGACAAGGAGCAGATCAACTTCAGTGCAGTGCGAAAGCAGTTCCTGAAGATGGAGCAGGACCGACTGATGATGCTTCTCAACCCGCTGAGGTCCTCAAAGACACACCTGACCTCATCTCGACCTGACGTGTCAACACCAGGGAGGCTAGAGACGTTTGGCAGCGTGGAGGACACCAAAAACACGACAACATTTAAAGCAGAAGCAGATAAAGAGACATATCCGCAGAGGAGGGTGACGGTGCTCCAGTCTCAGGACAGTGTGTTCGATGACCTGGACTCGCACCCGGAACAGCTGGAGGTGGGCAGTGGCATCACCAACAACAAAGGCCTGTTCAGCAGCTACACTGAGCTGGACGGTGGGACCATCAGGTCCAGCACTGCCTCTGAAACCCCGATCGAAAGGGAGATCCGGTTAGTTCAGGAACGTGAGGAGACACTGCGACGGGCCCGAGGTCTGAAGCACAGCAATAGCCAGGAGATGGTCGAGATCACAACCAAACGTTTACAGTCGCCGCTGACGCCCAAAGCCAAAGACAAGAACCGAGTGAGCTTCATTTTCCAGACAGAGATCCAGAACCAGAGAAAGGGGGAACCTCAGCTGAAAGAAGACAGCCCAGATGCATTGCCAAAGCTGGAGGACATGAGGAAGGAGTCGGATCCACAAGAGAAGGACCAGACCGACAGCTCAGTGCTCCCTTCTCCTTGCTGTCCTCACCGTCACCCCGAAGAATCTGAGTTCAGCCGAGAGAGTCTGGATGTGTCCTCTCTGACCGAGACAAGCTCAAGACGTTTCTACCGGGATCGAGAGCGTTCCTCTTCCTCCAGCTCCTCCTCCTCCCCAACACTGCCTCGTTGGCGTGACACCCTCTGGACCACCCCTCAGTCCCGGAGGGGGAACCTAGAGTCCACCGGCCTGCAGTCCAGAGGACAAGGAGCGCCAGACTTCATTGAGAAGGAGATTGAGGAGGTTCTGAGGCGGGAGCAGGAACTGAAGGAGCTGAGGGAGTCCAGGGAGGACCACCAACCACTGTTCTCTCCAGCTCCTCTGGTTGAACAGGCGACCCGGACGGCCATCAGTCAGTTTTACCCGCCTGTAAACACAGGTACGCTTCATCGAGACACCAGGACACCTGAACCACATGGTCCATCAGCAATAGGCTTCAAGGAATTTAAATATTATTCGTCAAAATGCTTCAAAAGTTGTTTCATTCAGCTGTGATGCTTCATTTAACACAAACTGCATCGGTCAGTTCATTATGCAGAATCAAACAACTTCTGATAGATGTAATACAGTTAATAAAGAACAGAATGAACATTTGGCTGCAAGAAACATAAACTTACACTGTAAACCATCTAAAATCAATTTCGTCACATAAACTCATCTTTCCCAGTTAAACTAAACTTACGAGTTTGCTGATATATTGCAGCAAATAATACAGTTATTAGACTTGTTTTCTTAAGTTTAGTTAAATTATCTGAGCTACTTTTACATTTTCACGGCTGAGACGACTTTGAACTGATAAATCAACCAAAGTGCAATCAACTCACATTTTAAGGCAGTATAGGGGAACTTGAGCTAAAGTAACTGAAAATGACTCACACCGTAGCGAAGATATTCTAAATATTATACAGTTAAAAGCTACATTTGGGTAAAAATGCCATTATTTAGATTTTTGCAACAAACTATGCTCAAGGTTTGATGGATGCTCAGCACAAGCGACTGATGAGGCTGAGAAGAACCCACATGTATGATGAAATTCAGCTCAGAAAAACTTCATCAATATAAAGTATTTAAGGAGAGCTTTAGGATTAGAAGGTCCCATAAATGTAATAGCAGTTTTCACATGATTACTTCTGACACAACCGGAGAAACTTTAAAAATAAAATCTGCAGGCCAACACCCAGAAACCAGGTGAGTTTTCACCTCAGAGATCCTGCAGCGACACGTGGACTCAATAAAATCTGACAAGATTCTGCAGTAGGTTTTAAATCTCTGCATTTTTTCATATATATTCTATGAACCTGTGACACTACAGTCATCAAAAAATGAACAGACTCTGCTACTGCTGGTCACACATAAACCAGATAGAGACACAATCAGTAACTCAGTGAGAGAAAAGACCAAAGTTCAGCAAGATTCACTGTGTGAATCAGTAACAGGCTGTAACACAACTGCTACGCAACAGACTGACAATGCAACAGACTGACAACACATCTACAGTAACACAGCAGACTGACAACACAACAGTGTGACCCAATGGTGTCTTAGTTCACAGAGTGACATCAATATTTTTTAACTTGATTCACTTTTTATTTATTTTATTTTTTATTTTTTTAACTTCATATTTCATTATAAATGCTTTTCTTCTTTGTAACCGCTGTCGTGACGTCAGTGGTTTCTGGCTCCACTCATTGGTCCACTGCTACAGGTGCAGCAGAGACCAGCTGGGTTCAGTGTAAAAGTTTCCATAAAGTTGTTTTAAACTGTGAGCAGGAGGAACTTTAATCAGCAGAGTTAGGGTTGTCAGCTTCTCTCCTGCTCTCTGTGCTCATCAACTGTATTTAATCCATCTGGACTCATCTACAGATGTTTCTGCTTTTGTATGAAACAGTGAAACTCATCCAGATGACATGTTAACCAGCATCACTTCATTTAAAATTTTATTACATTGGCAACAAATTTACCAAACACAGGAGATTAAAAATTCAATTGTATTTAAGGAGAATTCAGCCTTTTTGACAAACGTCACAATATCTGTTCACAGAATGAATTTTCACCGTCAGATAAAATCTGTCCAGTTCAACTAAACCTAAACATTTCTGTTGTGTTGTTGAGCTGACATCTAAACCAACCAGCCGTCAGATCTGGTGAGATCAGGTGGTTCCGTGCACTGATGCAGCTCTGATGGTTTATTCCAGTGAATTCTCCATGTTAATGATGGTCTCACCTCCCTGCAGAAAATGTTCCGACAGAACGATCCTCATCAACGTTTTAAGGAACGCCATCACTGCATCCTTTACTTGACTCTGCCCATGCTGATTTTGATTGGTTTAAAGAAATACAAACATATCAGGGGTTTTCTCACTAACCTCAGTGTCATTGTGGGGAAACAGATGCTAACTGATCAAGAGGAACAGCGCCACCTGGTGTTCAAACAGAAACTGACAGAACCTGCTGACGTCACACTGTGTCACCTGAGATGTCACCTGTGATGCCATTCATGTATTTCCTGCTGTTTCAGACAAAGCCGTCAGTGTTTCCCCTGCTCGTCCCTCCGTCCGTATGTCCTCCATCTCCCTCATCAGCGCTCAGCCCTGGACCTCCTCGACCTCCTCCTCCCCGGTGGTTCGCTCAGTGCCGGTCCGTGGTCTGACAGAGACGCTGCTGCAAGACTTCGAGGAGCGACAAGCCAAACGGAAGCTGGAGGAGAGCTCAGTGAGTGTTGGTTCTGCTGCTAGTTTGAGGTTTCTCCTGAGGAACATCTGATCCTGATGAGGCTGTTTATAAAAACATCTGTCTGTTTCAGTACGCAGGAATCCAGCCGGTCGACGACGTCAACGAGGAGGTACGTCCTTCAAGGAGCAGGTCCACATCTAAAGCAACGCTTTCATATTTATGAGGCAGCCTCAGTGTCCATGTCTCTTTATCTGTTTGTCTCCTTCCCTCTTTGTCTCTTTGTCTCCCTGTCTCTTCATCTGTTCGTTTCCTTGCCTCTTCACCTCTGTCTCCTTGTCTCTCTGTCTCCTTTTCTCTTCACCTCTTTGTCTCCTTATCTCTTTGTCTCCTTGTTTCTCCACCTCTTTGTATCCTTGTCTCTTTGTCTCCTTATCTGTTCGTCTCCTGGTCTCTATTACCCCTTTTCCACCGAGCTGGTTCCAGTACTAGTTCAGAGCCAGAGCCTGACTTAGCACCAGTTCTTTGTGTTTCCACCGCCTACGCACTGGCTCCAGGTTCTCAGAACTGGTCCTTAGCAAGCACCAACTCTTTGCTGGGCCAGAGCTAAGCACCGAGTACGTCAGGGGCTGGGGGCAGGTTTATTGTGACCACCGAGACCGATGAATGGGACACAAGCAGTGATTTGTGTTGTTTTTCACCAGGACATCTTTGGTCTGATTACAGATGTATTGGAATGACTCCAGGGACACATGGAAGTTCTGCACAAACTGTTGCACTGAAATCCGGTACAACTGTGTCCCACCAGCAGCACCACAGTGGCGGAAAACAGTACTTTAATAACTTTGGTGTATTTATGCTTAGAAATGAGGTCTTCTCATGAAAAACGGAGCACACCTACATGCGCTGTTTATTCTGGTCATAGAAAAGACCACATAAGAAAAAAATCACTCGGTTTCATGTTGGACAAATCTGACATCAGAACGCCCTAGTTTACTCTTTTTAAAGTCATTTTTGGTCGCACACCAGTCTGAGCACCGCAGCCGCCAACAGCAGCTACCACAGCCTGCTATGTGGAGTGTTCAGGGAACATCGTAAATTGTGGAGTCTATGGATAAGAAAATGTTCAGCAAGTCATATGTTTGCCTGTGACAAGGTGGGAAGTGCGACCTGTAAAGAACGTTATTGGGGGTCCTGTGTGGATTTCCGTGTGGTACAAGCTTTGTTCGGTAAACGTCTATGTATGCAGTGACGTATGGCATGGCTCTAACTTGGCTCCTTGCCGACGGAAAAGCAAACAGGTTCTTAGGAGGTGCCAGGTTGGAACTAAGCAAGTACTGGAACTAGCACCTGGTTCTTCATGGTGGAAAAGGGATATTTGTCTCCTTGTCTCTTCATCTCTTGTGTCTTTGCTTTCAGGTTGTTGAGTCAACTCGAGTTATTCGACATAAAAACCAGAGAGCTCTGCGCTGGGAGGCCGGGGTGTTCGCCAACCAAGAGAACCAATGAGATCAGCAGAACCAGAACCAGATCCAGAACCAGATCTGTCCTTTGGGGACATTTGTTGTTCGGCAGCACGACAGATTCTTCCCTTCAGCTGAAATTCAAATGATTTTAAAGTTGGACGCTTCAACAGACAAGGCTGATTGGTCCTTTACGATGTGTACCCTGCCCTCGTCCAATCAGCTGCCAGCTGCTGCATCTTAAGCAATCATGAAGTTCCTGATTCATGTAAAAAAGAAATAAATAAAAAAGTTCATGTGAGTGAAACAGCACTTTGTTCTGCAGACCTCTAATCTGACACAGCACAAAAGCACATTTCTGAATTCATTATGATTTGAAGCTGATGTAGCTGAAAGAATAAAAGCAATAACTGTCCTCAGACTGTCCTGCTGTCTGTCCATGTCACATCAAGCTCTGAATACAGTAAAGAGCAGCACAGTAAACTCTGTTTATTATGCAGTTAACATCCACTCTGAACACGGTCAACTACACAGTGTAAAACATATTAAAAACACATTAAAAACACATTTTAAACCGCTGCAGACGACAGCGACATGGATGAACTTCCTGCTTGGCTGGAAACATCTGCTGAAAAGGAAAGAATCAGAGTTAAATTTTAAGAATGTTCAGATGTAAAAATATTTATAATAAAAATTAAAAATATAATATGTAAATATATTTTATTTTAATCCATCACATCAGCTGCAAAATGTTTTGCAGGGAAAGTGTCTCTTCGTACAGATGTACCTGAAAGACTTTGCTCGAGGATTAAAGCTTCCGGGTTCACCTGCAGGGGAGGCTGCCCGCGGCGCCTGTCGAAAAACACAGTACGGTTACCTCCAGACTCACAGAGCGGATATCAGACGTTCAAACACTTTACATGAAATATTACACACAATTATATCAAGATCATATGTGGAGCCGTTTGTCTTTATGGTCAGTGTGTTTTTATGCAGGCAGCTGTAAAGGCAGCCATGTTGGCTGGGGGTCCTGACACAGTTACAGAGAGTGGTTTGTTTGCTAACCGGTGCTAACTGATGCTAACAGTCTCCGGTACTTTAGACTCCCGGTACCGAAGCTGAAATTGCCTCCGGTTCAGTTCGAGTTTCTGCTTCAAAGCTTCATTCGGTGTTTTTATAAAAACCGACACATTTTTATTTCAAACTTCGTTGCTGGAGCGGAAAACAGACGGTGAGCTCACGTTAGCGCTTCTTCTGCATTTCAACTGTTCGCTACCTAACAACGTGTAATAACTAGTATAAATAGTACTATAAATAACTAGTTCTCTAACTAGCACCTACTAACTTAGCTGTAGTCTGACAAACGTCTGTTTAATTTCAGCCCTCACACTGTTCTCAGACTTGCTGATTTTAGGAGGATAATGACGGTGTTTAGGCTGAATTATAACAGCCAGGATCAGGTTGTATCGGAGGGTCGACCTTAAATAAAAGGATTCGGGTTCTTTATTTATCCAAGAAGACTTCAATTGTCAGCTTCTGCATTAATTTGATCATTTTTGTTACTTATGTTTGAATGTTTCAGTTAGACTGAAATTTAATATTCTGTCTTTGCTCCGTGTTGAAAAGTGCAACCACATAAACATCATATCCCATTAAATCAGGAAAGGTTTTCCCTCAGAGATCAGCAGCCGTTCAGAAAATAAAATCCTGAAGCTTGCTGTGTGTTAACCTCATTAAATTCTGTCTTTTTACACTTTAAATGATTGTTCTCGGCTGACGTGGTTTCTCTGTTTTCTGTGAATGTGAGTACATTAAAACCTGTTTAACCTCCTGTCAGGTTAATTGATAATGAGGTTTTTTTGTTAGTTAAAGCCTGATATTTGACATTTTGTAGTAAAAATGTCTGAAATTATGAATTAGCCAGATAAATGCTACAGCAGCGCCCCCTGTTGGCTGCAGGTTGTTTCCATGGTAAACAGTTTTGTAGTTTGTAAGCTACGAAAAGTTTAGAATTAATCAGACAGATCTGATTGGTAAGTCACAGCTTCAGGTGTCAGTCTGTGATCACACGTGTGTGTCTGTTCTCAGGTGAGGCGTCATCTGGCCTCCAGTTTTTTCTTCTGTGGTTCCATCATGGAGCTGGCGTATGTGTGTGAGTGGGAGAAGCGTCCAAAGAGCACCCACTGTCCGTCCATCCCGCTGGTCTGCTCCTGGTCCTGCAGGAACCTGGTGGCCTTCAGCACTGACCTGAAGAACGACGATGATGACAAGGGTATACACATGCACACGCAACACGCACACACACACACACACACAGTTATGGTTGTGGTCATCCCTTCATGAGTTTGTGTGTTGCAGATGTGAGTCACATGATCCACATCATCGACACCGAGCATCCCTGGGATGTTTACTCCATCAACTCTGGACACACTGAGGTCATTTCCTGTCTGGAGTGGGACCAATCAGGTGAGGTTTACCCCTTGCAGCAACTCTACCTGGTTTCCCTGAATATTCCTGTTTTGGTTGTGTGTTTATTGTTGTGTTGTTGTATTTGTGTGTCTGCGGAGGCTCGAGGCTGCTGTCTGCAGATGGCGACGGTCAGATTAAATGCTGGTCGATGTCGGACCACCTGGTAAACAGCTGGGAGAGCGTCCTGTCCAGCTCTCTGGACGGAGACCCCATCGTGGCGCTGAGCTGGCTGCACAACGGAGTCAAACTGGCACTGCACGTCGAAATGGTAACACGGATCATAAACAGTCATGTTTCATATATTCACTTGTAACCTGCTGCAAACGTCTAAACAGGTAAATACAACACCTGTTCTCTCTCTCTTCAGTCTGGTTCTACCAACTTTGGGGAGAAGTTCTCCCGGGTGAAGTTCTCTCCGTCTCTGACCCTGTTTGGCGGGAAGCCGATGGAGGGCTGGCTGGCGGTGACAGTGAGCGGTTTGGTCACCGTGTCGCTGCTGAAGCCGGGCGGCGCTTTGTTGACGGCCAGCGAGAGTCTGTGTCGGCTAAGAGGACGAGTGGCGTTAGCTGACATCGCCTTCACTGGAGGAGGGAACATCGTGGTGGCGGCAACAGATGGCAGCAGCTCCTCCCCCGTCCAGTTCTACAAGGTCAGAACCAGGCAACCTCTGACCTCACCTGCTGCACCAGAACCACCAGATAAACCGCTTTATTCTGTGTTCAGGTAGTGGTGAGTGTGGTGAACGAGAAGTGCCGCATTGACACTGAACTGCTGCCGTCGTTGTTCCTGCGCTGCACCACTGACCCACTGAGGAGGGAAAAATACCCGGCAGTCACTCACCTCAAGTTCCTCACCAGGGAGAACTCTGAGCAGGTACCCAGTTCAACCAGTAGAACCAGTAATCGCAGCTCTGTAACAAGACTGATGCTCTCCCAGATGTGGGATCAGAACCTTTAGAACCTGACTAGTTCTATGTTCCAGGTTCTGCTGTGTGCGTCCAATCAGAGCGGCAGCATCGTGGAGTGCTGGTCTCTGAGGAAGGAGGGGCTCCCTGTCAACAACATTTTCCAGCACCGATCACCAGTTGGTGAGAAACTGCAATTATAACTGGTCAGACTGGGTCAACTGGAGTTGTACCAACTGCTGAGGCCAAATTTCTCCCAGTCTGAGGCAGTGGTCACCCAAATCCCCTCTGTCTGACCTCTGACCTCCTGTATCTAACCTCTGACCTCCTGTATCTAACCTCTGACCTCTGTGTACAGTTGGGGAGAAGCAGCCGACAATCCTGAAATGGCGAATCCTGACGACCACCAATGATCTGGAGCGAGTGTCAGCCGTCGCTCTGCCCAAACTGCCCATCTCCATCTCCAACACTGACCTGAAGGTGGCGTCGGACACCAAGTTCTGCCCTGGGCTCGGTGAGGAAAACCGAGAAGAACTCTGGAGAACTATGGGAACCTGATCTATACCAGAAAGCCAATTATAACTACTGAGGAACCTGCAGATCTAAAGTCTAAATGTTAACATTTTTATCAGGAATCCTCTGAACTCTGAGAACTGAATCCAAACCTGCTGCTGTGTCATCTCTACTTGATGAGATCTTGAATTTGGAGGAATCGGGTTCTGCAGGTTCTCCATGTTGCCTGAATGATGTTTTAGTTTCACTTTTATGTAGGCAGGTAAGTTACAACGTTCTCAGATGGAGTGTTCTCCTGATTCTCAGGTCTGGCCCTGGCGTTTCATGACGGCAGCATCCAGATCCTCCACCGTCTGTCCCTCCACACCATGGGAGTGTTCTACGGTTCCTCGTCCTCCGCCCAGCGGCCTGGAGACGAGTCCACCATCAAACGCCAGAGAACCGCAGGCCCCGCCCTCCACTTCAAGGCCCTGCAGTTCTCCTGGACCTCATTGGCTCTGGCTGGAGTTGACAACCACGGCAAGGTGAGGACACACACCTGGAGACAGAGCTATGGACACACCTGGACACTAGGGCTGTAAAGATTCGCCGATACGAACCAGAAACCGATTTTAACTTTAACAATATGAATACATTGATCGGCGAGCCACTCACCTGCCACCACCCCGGGACCGTTAATTGGGACCGAATCTCTGGAGATCAGCCCTACCTGATACGTTTCTCTTTACCACACAATCAGTTTCCAGCTGCATCGAATCGAATCGTAATGTATTAAAAGGTATCGTTAGTGAATGGTATTGTGACCCATGTGTCTGGACTTGTATTGGATCACCTCTTAAGGTAGAGATGCATACCCATACTGGAGACACAACTGGACTATTTTTTTAAAGTATTTTTTCAAACACAAGTCTGATATGTTGAAACAGTTAAAAGGTTCCAATGTTTTTCTTGTTTCTCTTTTGTTTTTTTGATGTGATCTGACGCCTATTGTTGCCTCCTCCCAGCTCCACATGCTGCGGGTGTCACCCTCTATGGGGCAGGTGCTGGAGATGAACACGACACTGCGCCACCTGCTGTTCCTGCTGGAGTACTGCATGGTGACGGGCTACGACTGGTGGGACGTGCTGCTGCATGTGCAGCCCAGCATGGTGCACAACCTGGTGGAGAAGCTGCACGAGGAGTACATGAGGCAGAACCAGGCGCTGCAGCAGGTCAGTGAGGCATGCTGGGAAAACGGCGGCCATATCGGAGTCACAGGGATCCAAACAAACCACTGTAGTTTAATCAGGCTGCAAATATTATATTTTATATTACGCAATTTCAGTTAGTAATGCAAATTTTACAGCACCTTCTTATCTGATAATCAGCAGCATAAACAGATTGATAAATCAGTAACATAAATTTTGCTCTGTTGACATTGGCCCCTCTACTGACCCTTATTATTACTGGACATGTGACACCATCTACATCTGTCACTGGTTTTGAAAACACTGGTGGCTGATCCCAGCATGTGAAGAGCTTCATGAGCGCTGGTTGGAGATCATGAACCTTCAGTGTCTTGGTGTTTGTTGCTAGCTGAACTCCCACTATGTTCTATTGATGAAGCTATTTCATTTAAAAACAAGAATGGCCAACGCAGTGATGAAACAAACTGCTTTCATCATAACATTCTAACAAGGTTCTGTCTGTACATCCACACTCTCCACATCCACTTGTTTTAGGTTCTGGCGACTCGCATCGTGGCGGTGAAGGCGTCTCTTTGTAAACTCTCCACGGCGACAGCAGCCCGAGCATGTGACTTCCACGCCAAACTACTGCTGATCGCCATCAGTGCCACCTTAAAGTCTCTGCTGAGGCCACACGTCCTCAACACACCTGACAAGAGTCCAGGTGATCGGCTGACCGAGATCTGTGCCAAGAACACCGACACAGGTGAGACTGCCGCCGGCGTTCAGTGAGGATCAGCTGATGGCCAGAGACTGATCACTGTGTGTTTCCTCAGATATCGATAAGGTGATGATCAACCTGAAGACAGAGGAGTTTGTGTTGGACGGTCCCCCCCTGCAGTCCCTGCAGCAGCTCATCCAGTGGGTCGGAGACTTTGTCCTTTACCTGCTGGCCAACCTGCCCAACCAGGTGAGGTGATGGAGAACAGGTGTTGACAAAACAGCTCATGTTCCAGGTGAGGAAAAACGACAGGCAGCGGTTCTTCATAGGAGGTGGATTATGGGACACAAAACCATCACAAGGAGAAACAGACATCACCTTAACCAGATCAGAACCTCTGACCTGTTGGGTCCCAGTAGGGTTGTTGTTTGTTTGTGTGTTCTGGACCAGAACAGGGGAACCATCTAGGACTGCAATCTGTGACCCAACAGGACTCCATAGCACTCCTGCAGCCTATAGTCTCATCATCATGTTTATCTGTTGGTTCTGAACGCTGGTTTCCCTGCAGGGCTCCATGGTCCGGCCCGGGTTCGGCTTCATGAGGGACGGGGCGTCTCTGGGGATGCTGAGGGAGATGCTGGTGATGATCCGGATCTGGGGTCTGCTGAAGCCCGGCTGCCTGCCCACCTTCACGGCCACGTCAGACAGCCAGGACAACATGCAGCTGCTGTTCAAACTGCTCACCAAGCTGTGGCTCTGCTGTAAGAATTCTGTTCTGGTTCTAACCCAGTCCACTGAGATCAGCATGCAGCCTCCGGTTGTGTTGATTCTGAGTGAGATCAGCAGCACTAACACAGATCAAACTCTGAACTGAATTTGACAGATTAATGGAAACACCTGACTGATACAGCGGTGGTTCTGTTGTACTGTGGGGAGTTCTGTTTCCACGGTTTGGGTCCGTTTGTCCCATCAGAGGAAAGAATCGCTGTCGAAATGCTTTTAAATTTTGATTGCTGTGGATGGAGAGGTGGTTTTTGATGTTTGTGTGGCAGAGAGCATTGTGGGGTTAATGTGACAACGGAACACCATGACAGACTTCTGTGGAGGTCAGTGGGTTCTAGCTAACAGAACACGGGCTTAGTGTACGGGACAATAGGCTTGTAGCTGTGTGGCTGATCATCCTCCAGGAAACAGTACGTCAGTGTTTAAAAGTGGCTTCATCTGTATGTGGAAAACTGACTACTGAGCTTTGTTAATGCTCATGATTAATTGGTTGTTGACTGATTATGTGGCCTACTGTCCATTAGGCAGATTTACAGCTCTAGTTCTGACCTAGGAACTACTTTCAGAGAACAGAGTTCCTCCAACAGGATCGGTTCTTCTGAGCGGTCCTGAAACACTGCTGTGAGGGCCTCAGTGCTAATTGGTTAACCTCAGAGATGACAGCATGTTCTGTCTTTCAGTAGAAATGTGCTGATCTGTCCTGTAGCAGTGACTCTGAGGAGCTGTTCTGTTGGACCAAGACATTTCTGAAACTTTGTGACAGCTTTTCCTTTAATTTGTCACGTCTGTAGTACTTCAGCAGAAAGAACGAGCTGCTGCAGCATCAGACAAGAGTTTCACACTTTCTGGTAACCAGCTGATGAACTCTGTGTTTACAGCGCGGGATGATGGACCCCCCCAGGACCCCGACGAGAGTCTGATTGATGAGTGCTGCCTGCTGCCCAGTCAGCTGCTGGTTCCCAGTATGGACTGGCTCCCAGTAAACGACGGCGTCATCGTGAAGCTGCAGGGAAAGCACCCGCTCAGGCTACAGTTTGGAAAGGCGTCATCGCTGCCCGGAGCCGGAACCACTGCCCCGCTGGAGGTCTTCACCAGGTGAGACACACCTGAACCTGACAGGGCCACATCCAGAAACATTTCTTTGGATGTCCAGATGTGACCACAGAAAATCCTGGGATGCTTCACAAAATCCAAAATCTATAACTGAACTTCAGGAATCTGTGCTGTTGCTGCAACATAGAGGCGGGTTTAAACTGTCAGAGTGGGAGTTAAGAAATCAGACCAACGTCTTTTATCATGTTATAGTGACTGAAGCTGCTCAGGAGAGGAGATGCTGAGTGTCAGAGGAGCGTTTCCCCTGTCGGCTAAACATACACAGTTTGTTTATTTAATTCTGTCCATAAACTATAAAAGGGGCTGCACAAGGTCACGTTCTGTATTCCTCATCCATACGTTCAATAGTGTCGCTGCTGCAAACATCCAGCTGTGGAATTAAAAAAACGTCCCTAAAAAACCTTCACGTTTAATTGACCTTGTGATGGATCAGGATTCAACCTGACCAAAGATTTATCTGCAGCTGATAAACTTTGTGAATGAACTCATCAGATTTACGAAGGCCAATGAGATTTTTTTTTTTAAAGATCAGACTTTCAGGAGCCACCGTGGCTTAGAGGTGCCTTTGGAACCAGAACCAGAACTCTGAGAGTGAACAGGCAGGTTAAAGGTGTTTACAGGTGTGTCTGTGTGTTCAGGAGTCCTGGTTCCCAGAAGATGGACAACCTGCGCTGTGTTCACATGGGAGTTTGTCCCACTGAGGAGAGTAAAGCCTGCACCAGGTGAGTCACAGCAGGTGTCCTTCAGCACCTGATCTGATCCTTATTGATCACAGTGTTGATGTGATCAGTGACCTTAAATCTGTGGAAACTCCGCCCCTTCAGGTGTGGCTGCGTGACAATGCTTCGTTCTCCCAACAAGACCAACGCTATGAAGCAGTGGGAGCAGCGCTGGATCAAGAACTGTCTGTGTGGAGGCCTGTGGAGGCGGATCCCCCCTACACTCACCTGAGTGCACAACAGGTGACCTCACCTGGACGCTCTCTAAGATGAACTCATGTTGTCTGGCTGGCTTTAGACGGGTAGATCACCATGGTAACTGGGATACCTGATGCTGCAGGTGACCTTCAGGTGATCAGATGAGTCACCTCACACACGGTTTCATTCTCAGAATGGCAGCTGTCTGTTAAACAGCTGGTTTTAGCTGCGTTTGGATCACATACTTTTTATTCTTAGCTTTAGAATCTACTGCAGCTGCCCTCACAGTATTTACTGTTTCATGCAGCCAGGCTACAAATGGACACACGGATTCTTCATCATAATGGACCTTAACCTCTGAACGTCTGCAGTGTGAAATGAGCTTCACCTATTTCTACAAACTCTAACGTCCTACCGGAGGCAGTAGACCATGCAGGTGTATTTATACCACATTTGGCCACGTATCTGGATGAACCGAATCTGTTTTTGCAGTACGATATAGTTTTCCAGGATGGATGTTGGAATGCATCCTTTGTTTTTGCTTCTGTCTTCTTCTACTCTGTTTATTAACGTATGCTACAGCGCCACCTTCTGACAGCACTCCACAGCCGGGATTATTCACTCCAAAGCACTTAATAGAACAAGAATAATTCACAATTTCCTGTTTCTAAAGTTGGCTTCAGATTCAGTTTACAGTTCCATCAGTGTCACTGTCACAGGCCAATTTTCAGCTGATTATTCTGAACGTGAGTCATTTTAAACTGACCATGAAATATGAAATACACATGAAAGGATGAGTTTAATACTTTAACCCAGTTTCTGATTTATCTGTGGAAACTGTCAGGAGTAACCTGAATCATGAATAACCTGCATCAGACAGAGCATGCTCAGTAGCAGCTCAGACTGCTGACTGTTCTCTTCCTAATGTCGGACTGTCTGCAGGAGTAGTCAGATTCAGGACTCCGCTGTTCTAAAAACTCTGCTCTTATTAACAACATGAACAAGGAGAGCCGAGTCAGAACCAGCTATGGTTCCAGTTTATTACCAGGATGGTGAAGTTTAGCATCAGAGCTGCAGATCCAACTGTAAATAGAATCTTTTTTCTAATAAAACGAATACACTGAGCACCATGTTGATGTTTCTGCTGAGACTGTTGTGATTCACTGTAAATATGAAAACACCAGTTCTGAAGAGCGTGTTGCACTTTAAATGTCGTCTACTGAACCTGCGAACCAGGAGTGAGATGAAGAGACCAAACCTGTGAACGGAGCGGACACTTGGATCAACCTGCCCACTGCTAAGCTACCAATGGGTGAATAAAGGTGTGCAGAGACCTGGACCAATCATCTGCCAGCACCTCGCTGCTACATTCAGACAATGAGCATGTGGCTGCTGCACCACAAAGACTCCTGATGGAGCCACAACATGAGGTGACTAATGATAGAACAGGAACGCTCAGGAGCACATACGTCTGCTGGTCGGCCTGGACTCGGACCAGAGCCTGCTCTAAGACGCAGTTCAGACCAGTCTGACTGTGTTGTAGACACTTGGGTCACAGACAGACTGAACTGGTCCTGCTGGTCTCTGGAAGAGGCTGACAGCAGCTTGCCCAGTGAGGCAGGTGGAGCAGGATAGTGATCGGGATGGAGGACAGCAGCCGCAGTGGACAGATGGTGCTTGAAGCTTGCTGACCCTCCTGGTGGAAGTCATCGCGACAGAAATGTCGTTTAAAATCAGCAAACCATGACGCTCGAGAGGGTTGCTGAAGTGCATTAAAGAGTCCAGTCCCACTGAGGGGCCGAGGGTCTGCTGCTGCAAACTGTTAACTTCTGGGCACCTCGCAGGAAAAGTCTAATTAAGGCACAGCCATCCTCATTCAGTATTCACCACCTCGCACGGGAATGGAAGAGCTCCTACCTCCAGCTGGGCCTACAGAAACAGCAGCATGACCTGGGCTGTGGCTGAGTCTGCCTAGTGTAGAGCTCACCAGCAGTATGAGCAGTATGGATGGTGCTCCTGCATAGTCCTCAGTGCTCTGAAAAGCCTAAGACCAGGAGCTTCTCCTGTCAGGACCAGGACAACAACCAGAGTCCGGGGTGGAACCAGGTCAAACTTGCCAGAGACAGCAGGTCCAACCTGAAGCAGGAGCTCTCATGGTGTCAGAGTCTCTAAAGCCAAGTGTGGCCAAGGGGAGCCCAAAGCAGCCGGATCTCTTCCACCTGAACCCTTCAGAAAAGAGTGAAAGGAAGGTGTAGAGCAGATCCTGGAGCAACTGGAACCACCAGAACTTCCCACTCCAGATGTGGTTGGTTGTTCCTAAAGGAAAAAGAAGAGTCGATACTGTATCGACTGTCTGGAAGCGAACAAGTGGACTTTTGTCCTGTCGAAGTAAACCTACAGAACCCGAGGATGAGTCACTGCTGGGATTTAATATTTAATGCTGTACCACAAACACAGACGTCCAACACTGACCCTGACAGGTGGAGCTCCAACTGGTGCTGTACAGGTAAACATACCCTGATCAGGGTTCCTGATGATGGAAAACTTTGTGTTACTGCAGGTAGAACTCAGAATGTGCAGGAACTTTAATTTCCGGGTGCTGAGAAGGAAGGATATGGACTGCAGGAGCTGTACCTTGGAAGTTCCTGTATATCATACTCAACTGCTCACTGCTCATCAGTACTGAAGAACATTTAAGTTCCTGAAAGTCAGAACTCAGGAACTTGAAGTGAGAAAAGCAGCAGTGACCCTGCATTGTTCTGTGTTCTCCTGACAGCTGGACGAGTCTTGAGATCCGAATCTAAGAAATGTTTCTTTATTCTGGTTTAATCGTTCTGAGTCCTGCTGACAGAAGACATCTCTGAGTTCTCTCTCCTCCTTTGTGTTTTCTGGTTCCACATAGCTGCAGGACTTCATGCTGCACAGAAACATGAACCAGGAGCTAAAAACACCCAGAAACTGCTCAGAGGGTTCATCCAAAACAGCTGAATCCTACACGTCCCACAATGCAGCGAGTCTAGTTTGATTCTACACTCAGGTCTAAAGGTGATATCAGGTGATGAAACCTGCAGCATTGATCTGACTGCAGGTGGGCAGAGCTCCTTCTGCTACGCTGCGCTCTGATTGGCTGATGAGGTGTTTCCTTCAAGAGGACTGGAGCTGCAGACTGTCTCTGAGGCTGATCAGAGAGCAGCTCATCTCCAGGTGAACCAAACCTCAGGTACAAACGGTGCGATTCAAGGTTCTCCAGGAGAACAGCAGCTCAGGTGTTTGCGCTGCAGTACAGGTGAGTGGAACGTGATGATGTAAAACCTTGTAATGCGTCTGAGGCACTAATCACCTGCCATACAGAGCAACACACCCACCGAGTTCCGCGTTCACACAGAATCTGTCTGCAGCCCTCTCCAACACACACACACACAGCAACACACACACAGTAACACACACACAGTAACACACACACACCCAGCAACACACACACAGTAACACACACACACCCAGCAACACACACACACACCCAGCAACACACACACAGTAACACACACACGCAGCAGCGGGAAACGGGAGCTCGGTAGCGCGTCTCAGATCTGCGGAATCTGGTGGATAACGGAGCCGAACCGGAGCAGCGGCAGCCGAACCGGAACTGGACCGAGCCGCAGTGAGCCGGGGCGGCCAGCAGCGTGTCGGTGTGACGCTCTGCGGCTCCGGTTCTGCTGCAAGAAACGTGACGAGAATTAAAGCGGGTCGGTGGAGTGAGGTGAGACCGAGTGTGTGTCTGTGTGTTGCTGTGTGTTATTGTGTGTTACTGTGTTAGTGTTTCTGCTGCAGAGCTGCATCGTGTTACAGCAGATCAATCAGAGCTGCATCACAATGAAACGTTCCTGCTTTGTTTCGGTAAATCCTGATCGGTCTGTCTGTCTGTCTGTCTCTCACCTGTCTGTCTTTCTGTTTGTTGGTCTGTCTCTCACCTGTCTGTCTGTCTGTCTGTCTGTCTGTCGGTCTGTCGGTCCCAATAATCGCCCCATCAGTAGGTAGATGATCTCTGTGCTCTAACTGGTGGGCTGTTAATTGGCAGATGAGTATTTGAGGTTTCTGGTTTTCAGGTGATGATGCTGATGCTGATGATGAAGGTGGTGATGATGATAATGATGATGATGATGATGATGATGATGAAGGTAACCTGACTCTCCCTCTGAGTAAAAGCTGATGAAGAATCATATTGGTCTCAGTGCTTCTCTGTAGATGTGACTGGAAGCAGCAGTAGGAGCTCTCTAAGAGCTGCTCTTCATCTTCGCCGTCATCTTCATCACCACCTTCATTAGCATCTTTATCGTAGCGCCTGTTTGTAGCGGAACCATCATCTGTTTTTTACAGAACCATCGTACTGCAAAAGTGATTCAGATCCATCTGTCGCTGTGATACAGGAACTTCCTGGTTGATCTTAGTTTGTCCTAGTAGTCGAAGCAACGGGCACCATGACAGACTTGTGTGGAGGTTAATGACCTCCAACCAGAGCTCAGGTGTTTAAGGCAAACTGGGATCTTTCTACGTGGAGTCTCCATGTTCTCCCCATGCAGTGTGGGTTCTCTCTGGGTTCTCCAGCTTCCTCCGATAGTCCAAAAACATGTTGAGGTTAATTGATGATTCTAAATTGTCTGTAGGTGTGAATGTGAGTGTGCTTGGTTGTCTGTCTCTAAGTGTAGCCCTGTGATAGACTGATTACCTGTCCAGATGAACCTGCCTTCAGTCAGCTGGGATAGGCTCAAGCCCCCTCCACGACCTGAGTGAGGATTAAGGTGTATAGATGATGGATGGATGGAATCAACTACAACAGAGTTCCTGACTTACAGTAACAGATGGAGCAGAGCTGACTGAGGAATAGACCAGCAGTCTGTGGACTGAAACATCTGCAACGAACAAATGTCCACGATGATCAGTCTGAGTTATCAAAATCCTACAGGTCAGATTGAAGATGAAGCTGTAAGATCCTGTGATCAGATCTGTGGATAGACCTGTAGAGTTCAGCTTTATCATGGGAGTTAAAGCTGTTAGTTTCTCTCAGGGGTGAACAGTGATGTTTGTTTAGAGCAGCAGCTTCAGAGTGGAACCGATGCTTCTCAAACAGAACCTAAAGGAACCTCTGGAGTTGTTGGGTTTCTTTTCAGGTCTTTACCTTCCTGTGTGATGCAACCTTAGGTGAAATGCTGGTGATATCAATGAAACTGAACTGAACTGTGTTTCTGTGTTTTAGGTTGATGAGGATGATGATGATGATGACTTCCTCAGAGAAGATGAAGAAGAAGCCTCCGAAGGACAGTCTGACTCTGCTGCCATGTTTCTACTTTGTGGAGGTGAGAGGAAACGGTCACATGACACATGGTCACATGACACACACAGCTGACAGCAGCCAAACAACACAGGCACCTGGTGAAGGTGGGCAGTCTGACAGCTCAGATATGTTTTGATCTCAGGTTTGTGTTCAAACCTTCAGTGGGTCGGCTCGTCTCTTGCTGAGCTGTTGGTTCCTCCTGAAGACAGAAACGTTCTTCACAGATACAGCATCTTTAAACTGGAGCTGCGGTCAGTTATTCAGGAAACTGCATCTGTTTATTATCCTGTTAAACCAAAGAAAAGCAGTAAGAACATTATTGTTGTAAAAGGAAAATAAACCCAAATCCACAGCTCTGAAGTTGTGTGTGAAAACAATCCCTATTTCTTACTTACGTGAGACCAGGCCGTGCCACACCTCCTCTGAAATATACATAACAAGAGAAAATTATAAAGAAGGGCGGAAAAAGACCCAAAGCAGCAGCTGTAGGATTGACCTGCTCTTCTTAAACCTCTACACTCACATGAGGTTATTGGTGAAAGATGCTTTACAGTCATTGCAGAAGTTTTTTATTGTTTGTTTGTGTGCAGTTGCCCATCGTGGCGTCTTCCATGGTGTCGCTGTACTTCCTGGAGCTGACCGACGTGGTACAGCCCGCTCAGATGGGTTTCCGCTGCCACGACCGAGACCTCAGCATGCCGTACGTGGACGGAGGAGACGAGCTGATCCCGCTGCTGATGCTTCTTAGCCTCGCCTTCGCCGGCCCCGCTGCCTCGGTGACCTTCACTATTGTTTATTGTGTTGATTTATTGGACTGGCTCATTTACCATCAACACAGCAGGCGGAGAAACATGTTTACAGCATGTTCTGCACAAGGTCGGAGGTCTAAAATGAAACTAATTTCCAGTTGGAAACAGTTGTGACCTGAAGCCAGATTTAATTACGCTCCTCTCAGCTTTAGTATAAGTACCTGCCCAACATGTCCTGGATGTTCATGTTCCTACGAGGACTTTGACTTTTAGTGTAAAACACTGACAAGCAAGAAAATATTAAAAAAGGTAAAAGAGTAAAAAATAGAAGTAAGTGTAGCAAATCAAAGGTATTATAAAAGTAATACAGATATTTATAATGTGTTGGAATCTACAAGTCATTATGTAAACCTTCAGTTCAAAGCGCCTCGACCCAAATCTGGAAAAACTCCCTAAAGACTGCAGAACACTGTAGGGATGCTCTGGTGATGAGGAAGGCATTTTTCACTGGACTGGCACAAACATAACCCCGATCTTTTGTTTACGTCTGCTAAGATGTCATAACTTTAAAAATGTCCTGAATAAATGCAACATTAATATTAATAATTTGTTTTACAAATTACGTTCATTAGATATTGATCTTGGGCTGATGTTGCTGTTTTAAGCCACAGACAGCCTGCGGATGCGTCTGAAAACATTGTCCAACTTAACTTATGTCCCCAAGCTGGAGGTCACTAAGTGACACGTAAGTCTTTGTCATGGTGTCTGTTGCCAGCAAAACCCTTAGTAATGCTCTCTGCCTGCAACCATGAATGGCTTGCTATTAAACAGTAGGGTCCACCAGGAATGGCCTGCCTGATCTGAACCCAAGTGGTGTTCTGTTAATAAGTTCTGTCCTCGTCATGGATTGGCCATACCGATCACCATGTTCGAACGTAAGGTGGGTCATAAATGAACTTGATACGAGAGCACCTTTGGCCAAAGGTTGTTGGTCAACTTTGTAGTGTCATCAGACCAGCGGCCGAATGTCTCGGACAGTTGGGTGAAGAGAGGAGCAGAGCTGTCAACTGATCACCACCTGGTGGTGAGTTGGATCTGATGGCAGGGAAGGCTGCCGGACAGACCTGGTAAACCCAAATTTGTAGTGTGGGTGAGCTGGGAACGTCTGGCGGAGGCCCCGGTCCGCGGGGTTTTCAACTCCCACCTCTGGAAGAGTTTTTCCTGCATCCCGGGGGAGGTTGGGGACATGGAGTCAGAGTGGACCATGTTCAAAGCCTCCATTGCAGAAGAGGCTGTTAGGAGCTGTGGCCAGAAGATCACTGGTGCCTGTCGCTGCAGGAACCCAAACACCTACGGATAGGCACTAGCAGTGAAGGAAACCATCAGGCTGAAGAAGGAGTCTTTTCAGGTCTGTTTGGCTCATGGGTCTCCTGAAGCACCAGAAGGGCTGCAGCAGTTGCAGAAGCTAAAACTCAAGTGTGGGAGGAGTTCAGAGAGACTTTGGAGAAGAACTTTCAGTTGGCCTCAAGGAAGTTCTGGCAAAACGTGTGACGCCTCAGGAAGGGGAGGCAGGGCTTGACCCAGGCTATGTACAGTTGGGGGGACAACTACTGACCCAGACTGGGGACACTGTTGGGCAGTGGAAAGAGCACTTCAAGGAACTCCTTAACCTCGTTAACACGTAGTGTGCGGTACCAGGTTTGTTGTTACGAGCCATTAATTCTCTGTACAACCAAAGTGAGAGCTGCATTTGCGTCCTCAGCAAAAAGTCAGACACATTTCTGGTGGGTGTTGGACTCCTCCAGGGCTGCCCCATGTCTCCGGTCCTGTTTGCGGTGGTCATGGATCTCAAGGTGCTGCCAGAGTGATGAAGGGGTCCGGTATGAGGACCTCAGCATCCCAGCTCTGCTTTTTGCAGATGACTTGGTTATGTTGGTTTCATCAGATGGCAGCACTGGAGCCGTTTGCAGCCGAGTGAGAGCGGCAGGGATGCGAGTCAGCACTTCTGAGTCTGAGGCCATGGTTCTCTGCCGGAAACCAGTGGATTGCTCCCTCCAGGTCGGAGGGGAGGTGCTACCCCAAGCAGAGGAGTTTAAGTATCTCAGGATCTTGTTCACAAGTGATAGGAAAATGGAGTGGCTTGGTGTGGCATCAACAGTAATGCAGGCGTTGTACCAGACTGTTGTAGTGAAGAGGGAGATGAGGCAGAAGGTGAAGCTATCAATTTACCAGCCCTCCTACATTTCAAGGAGCCAAGGATCCCCCAGGAAGAACTGGACATCTGGAGTGACCTGCTTCATCTGCTGCCTCTGCGACCTGATCTTGGATAAGTGTAGAAAGATGGATGGAGTGTGTATTATCTTAGACAATGGTATCAGATTGGGACTCCATATCAGCAGATATAAAATCTGAAATGAGTCAGATTAGATTGGGGAGAAAAAACATGATGAAGACTTCTGTAGTACGCTGTAATACACAGAACAGTAGTACACAGTAGTAGTAGACAGTAATTAATGTGACTCTTTGGATGATGTTTGACGGTGAACCTGGGGCCTCAGTTACTATCAGTGCGTTGAAAAGGTTCTAAATTCTGTCGTACGAATGAAATTTAGAGTGTGTGTAAGTACAAAAACATCTGTATTTATCAAACGTGTACGTGGGTCGTACGTGCATCAGTAAGTCAACAGTGTTGGTAAATCCAAGTTGTTCTAAACTCCGTGCACGTTGCCTTCAGAAACGCCTCCATTTCACCATATACGGCAACAACACACCTGTTGATAAAGCAAGTTCAGATTTATTTTTCCCTCACCCATTGTCATCATTGTGGCAACTTTTCTGAAACTGAAATTGAGGTACTTGTCAGCGAGGTTGAAGCAAACCAGAAAGTATAGTTTGGTGAACTGAATGTTGGGATAAGTAGCAGAAGAAAAAATGCTGCACAGGACAAGATAACCACCACAGTTATTTCTGTTGGGTCAGAGGACAGATCGCAAAAATTTTAAAAAGTGGTTTGACATTAAGCTCAGTGCCAAAAAATGCATCACAGTCCATAAAAGAGAAATTATGCAACTAGAGGGGGATGAATTAATACCCAACGTTCACCCAGTGGACAACCCCGATCACTACAGATGACATGTTTTAATAACCAAACCATGTCCAACAAAAACATCTCACACTTTGTAACACTCACCAATAAGCCAGCCATCTTCAGCAGCTCCTGCTTGGAGACACACAGAGCTGATCTGCTCAATAAATCAGTTGTGTATTCCTCCAGGCCACCGGGCAACAACGTTGGATAGCCACAAATGTGCATCACTAATTATCTGTATGTTGATTGAATTAAACCCTTCTCTGTTTGCATAATTAAATTCATTTGTGATGCTGCTTTGAATGTCATGTGGGTGCAGTCTGTGGCTCCACTTATTTTTGGGAATCCAGCGATGGCGTGAAGTCCCCGTTTGATTTGGGCTTGTTGGTGATGGCTGTAAGGGAACTGGATGTATGCTGTGGCCAGGGGAGGAATGGCATCCAACACTGTCGGCATGATCCTGCTCAGTGGTGGCTGGAAACGTATATCTCCAACCTCACGCTGGAATGTGCCGGTGGTCAAAATCCATGAATGATTTCTATTTGTAGTTTCACTATTCTACCGCTAGATTATGTGTGTACGCACATTCCTGAGTATAAGTACAAGTTGATAAACTCCATACTTTGAGTAGGAATGTTCGTACGCACTGATGACAAGTGAGGCCCCTGGACTGTCAAAACGATCACACTCTGATGCCTTTATTAATGAACCAGTCCAATAGTCAATCAATAACTGATCCTGGATCAGTTTGATTGTGGATCAGTTTAAGTCTCGATATCAGCTGCTCAGGTGCGTTTGTTTCGTGTACTAGATCATGCTGGTTGAAGGAGTGATTTACTGCCTGCAGTCTAGACTGAAGCTCCGCAGAGCTGAAGGAAGCATCAACGCAGGAGGCTGCAGCTTCAACTCCTTCCTGAGGAGAACGGTCCGCTTCGTAGGTATGATACACCTGACACACCCGAGACACCTGTTTTACATGATACACCTGAGACACCTACTGCACTTGACACATCTGACACATTTGGCACACCTGCTGTATCTGTGACACTTGCTGCACCTGATATATCTGATACATCTGAGACTTGCTGCAATTGACGTGTCACCTGTCTGTCTCTCTCCAGGTGTGCATGTGTTCGGCCTGTGTGCGACGGCGTTGCTCACTGACATCATCCAGCTGTCGACAGGTTACCATGCCCCATTCTTCCTCACCGTCTGTAAACCCAACTACACGCTGGCTGGTGTGTCATGTGATAAAAACGCTTACATCACTAAAGACATCTGCTCGGGACACGACCAACACGCCATCATGGCTGCCAGGTGCGTTTTGTACTTCCTGTGTGTGTTGCTGTTGTGTTATTCAGCATGTCGCGGCTGATCAATAATCAAAGTTTCTTCTGCCCTCACAGGAAGACATTTCCTTCCCAGCATGCAACTCTGTCTGCCTTCGCTGCAGTTTATGTTTCTGTAAGTGCAATGCTGAAAAGCCGTCTGTTACAAACATGATTTGATCAGCTGGTTTTACTGTTGTTTTACTGGAGTTTAGGGATGTTTAGGGTTCACAAGGTTAAATCAATGTTTCTTTAAATCAGCTGAACGGAGCCAAACTGTAGTGAACTCACAGATAAAATGAGTAAGTTTCTGATAGGGATGTCCTGATTGGCCCTGCAAGGTGGATCAGTGGTTAGCATCTAGAAGGTCGCCGGTTCACGTCCCGGTGAGGACACCAGGGGTCTTTCTGCGTGGAGTCTCCATGTTCTCCCCGTGCAGCGTGGGTTCTCTCCAGGTTCTCCAGCTTCCTCCCACAGTCCAGAAACATGNAAACATGTTGAGGTTAATTGGTGATTCTAAATTGTCCGTAGGTGTGAATGTCAGTGTGCTGGTTGTCTGTCTCTAAGTGTAGCCCTGTGATAGACTGGTTACCTGTCCAGGTGAATCTGCCTTCACCCTGAGTCAGCTGGGATAGGCTCCAGCCCCCCCTGACCCTAGTGAGGATTAAGCGGTGTGTAGATGATGGCTAGATGTCCTTATCTAAGTTTATCTGCTTTTGGTGCAATCTGAGTTACTTAATATTTAGTATCTGCTGATATGTGACTCTGGAAGCAGTTCTGTGGACACATTAAAACAACACTTGAGCTATTTGGCCACAATGAGCAGAAATATGTTTGGAAGAAAAAAGGTGTGGCCTTCAACCCCAAGAACACCAAACCTACCATTAGCATGGGGGTGGCAGCATCATGCTCTGGGGCTGTTCTGCTGCCAGTGAAACTGGAGCTTTACACAAAGTCAATGGAACAATGAAGAAAAAGGATCACCCTCACGTTCTTCAGGAAAACCTAAAACCATCAGCCAGAGGGTTTGTTCCCTCTGGGAGATGATGAATGTTTTCAGGCTCTGATCTGAGCTTCTGTCTATTTCAGATGTACTTTAACTCCACCATCTCTGACAGCACCAAGCTGCTAAAGCCTGTCCTCGTGTTTGCATTCGCTATTGCGGCGGCGCTGACTGGTCTGACTCAGATCACGCAGCATCGCAGCCATCCCATCGACGTCTACGTGGGCTTCCTCATTGGAGCCTTCATTGCTGCTTACCTGGTGAGCTCTGACACACACACTTGCTAACGCACCTGTCACATCAAACATGTAAATCACATCTTTGCTTAAGAGTCTAACAAGTGATGCTTCATCCCTCCATCTTCATGTGTCAACCTTCATGCGTCTATCCACACGGAGCAGAAGCTCAGGGTTTTGAAGTTCTGCTGTGTGAACGTCTGCAGTCTGTTTCCATGTAAACCAGTTGGTCATCAACATAAACAGCTGCAGCTCTCTCAGTTAACAGCAGCTTAGAAGGTGCAGATAGAAGTTTATAAGAACTGCTGCCGTTTTGAAATGAAAGTATCTGCTCTTTTTATTTCAGCTGAGTACATTTGAACATGATTTTTAAATTTAGATTCAGATAAATAGCTTCAATTATTTATTATTTTGCATCTGATGGAAATTTACATTGTGTTCTTCAGGTGAAGCATTACAATTGTTCTGTCTGTTTTTCCACATTAAATAAAGAAAGGAATTAAAACAGAAGCGTCAATACCATAATTCTGATTAAGTTTCATCAAACAGACCAGCTGTTGTCATGGAAGCTGCTTTGTGTTGCTGTTGTCATGGTGACTGCATCAGTATAAAACAGAGGCTGATGGAGAGTCAGATCTTTATTTAACCAACATGTTTGAGCTCAGGGGCTTTTAGTGAGAGAACAACCTCTAGATTCTGCACAGTAACACAGTGATGAAGATTCTGCAATGCAGAAACTACAACAGACAGAAAACACAAAATGAAACCTCAGTTCTTTCTGCAAATTACAAAAACTCAGAACATGAGGTGCAGAAGCGAAAAAGGTTTGAACTAAAAACTAAAACTGTGATGTTAAAATCATTGTTGATCCTTATTGTGTCTTCTGGCTTCACTTCTGACTGTAGGATATGATTTTAGTAATAGAAAGTATCTTCAAAACAGTAAAAGTTCCCACACTCATAAAATGCCATAATGAATACAAAAGCAAACCTTAAACTTAATTAGGGATGTCCTGATCAAGTTTTTTTTGGCCCCAATCAGAGTCATATAATAAGTGTTTTCCAATACCGAGACCTAATCTCGTACCATTTTCTGGGATAACAAACTCTTCACGTATTGTAGACCAGCTGTAGTACCTGGTTGTTCCACCAGGTGGAGCCTCTTTCTGTTTAATACTGTAGAGACCAGAGGAGGCATCACTCAGACTACAGGCAGTTCATGTTGGCAGCAGAGAGCATTGTGGGAGTTCAGCAGCAATGGGACCATGACAGAGATTTCAGTGACAGTGACCTTCTCATCAAACACTGAGCTGCTTTTAATTTCCTCCTGCAGGCACTTCACGCTGTCGCCAACTTTAAGTCCTCTGATGACATCACACCAGCTCCGCCCCCCCCACCACCAAAGGAGGACCCTCTCCGAGCACTAACGGAGCGAGGACACGAGTCCGTCTACAACAAAGGCCCCGCCTCTGCGTCTGAGAGTAACGATGAGATTGCGGTGGCTCCTGCCCCCATGGACCGGCTGGAGGGCCTCGGGCCCCTGCAGAGGGAGAAGGGCTCCATGGGCAGCCTGAAGAGGGCCAGTGTGGACGTGGAGCTGCTGGCACCTCGGAGTCCAATGGGGAAGGAGACCATGCTGACCTTCAGTAACACACTGCCGAGGGCCAGCATGAATGTTAACGGGGTGCTGGGGGCCAACGAAGGGCCAGAGGAACAGGTGCAGCCGGTGCAGCCAGTGCAGCCGGTGCAGCGGCGGCTGAAGGCTGTGCAGGTTCCCATGGACCCCATGCGGTCACAGCAGCTGGTGTCTGAGTGGAAGCAGAAGTCGATGGAGATGCGGAACCTGAGCGTCCGGGATGAGGTGGAACACGAAGCCAGCGAGGATGGCTCTGAGGTGGGCTCTGTGGGTACTGACGATGGGGGGTCCCAGGTCCCCATCTACCAACCCACAGTGCCGTCTGGGAGGGCCAACTCCAGTCGCAACCCCACTCCACCCCCAGGGGGTGCCAAAGCTGTGGCGACTCCCAGACCACCACAGATCCCTGAAGCAGGACCCCCGCCGGTGTCCCCAAAGAGTGCCCTCACCCGTGCCAAATGGCTCGCCATCCGGGAGAAGACGGGCGTAGAGGCGTCGGCCCGCGGCGCCGCCAACCAGCCACGACTGATGCAGGTGATCGCCATGTCAAAGCAGCAGGGCCTCCTACCCTCCTCCTCCTCTGGGGAGAAATCCTCTGAGACCACATCCACCTGCTCTGGCACCTCATCCACTGCTGACTCACCACACTACCGCTCGTCCTCAGATCATCAGCGCGAAGGTTCTGGTATCATCACGGTGGACGCCCACGCCCCCCACCATCCTGTTGTCCAAGCCCCACCTCCTCCGCAGGCCCCGCCCCTCTCAGGTAACAGTAACCCGTGGGAATGGGCAGTGGCGTCCAATGGGGGCGACCCACGAGACACCTACGACCTTAACAACTTAAATCGAGGAGACTCAGCTGCCCGTGGCAGCAGCTTCCGTCCACGCCGGTCTGCCTCGCCGTGCACTGCCGTTGACCCAGCTCTGCCCTCTCCTCAGATGGAGATGTCTGCTGATGCTCAGCGCAGGGAGATGGCCATGAGACGCAAAACGGCACTGGTTCTGTTGGATCGAGAGATTCGTAACCAGACTGAGCAGGAGAACTATTACAAGAGTCTGCAGGGACGCAGGTTCAAGGACTAGTCTCTAATCTTTGAAAACAAAAGCCTTATTCACAAACTGTCGCTAGCAGCAGCAGTGAGGACGCACCGATACGCATTTATTGGGCTTCACCAACCAGCTGCAAGGAACCATCGAGACTCAACACTCTGGACAGTTTTCACTCCACAGAAACAACGTTTTTCAGAGTCCAGGAGGCTGCAGTGTCCGTCCTGTCCACCACAGAGGGGCTCATCATGAAAATAAATAGATGTATTATAGTAGTTATTCAGTTTAAGCACATTTCACACAACCCAAGGAAACTTTACATTCAGAAAACAAGTAAAAAGTTGATTGACTGAAAGTGAACCATGACAGGCAGTCAGTGGGAGTCCTGAAGAGTCAGTGGTTTTGTAGATAGAGAAACTGTTCTGGTTCTCCCCCATCTGGTCAGACTCAGCCACAGTTTGAAGTTAATCAGTTAAAGCACAATGGCCCAAAGTCAGGTTCTTCTGTTGGGTTTATTGAGTTAACTGGCATAGAGTTCTATCAGGAGGTCCAGGTGCTTTTGTCAAACCTCAGTGTAGTTTGACGTTCGAGCTCAGTGCTGAGGTTCCTCGGTTCTCCAACCTCCCAATGTTCTGTCCTCTGAGCCCAGTTTAGGTAGTCCAGTTTGTCCTTAGACGCTGCAACTGAGTCATCTGAGTATCTGAACGTTCTTTTACCAGACCGCCACAGAACCAACAGGACCGACCTGAAGAACCTGAAGTCAAAGAGCACAGAGATTATTTTAGATGTCCACTCTGGAAGCAGCACAACAGAAACCCTGCAGCAGAACCTGAACCCTGCAGCAAAACTGGCAGCGGCCATGTTGGCGCTCTCAGACTGTATATTTCCTGGTTGCGTGTTGTTGCCTCTTCGTTGTGATGGCTCGGTTGCTATAGTGATTCTCAGCATGTTTGTTTGTTTGTGTGCTGCTCTCTGATTGGTGGAGGCTGTGAGTCTGTTCGGAGTGTTGTGTTTCTGTGTGAGTGTGTATTTATTACCGATGGACCAATATGAGATTAAATATTTCTACACATATTCAGAATTTAAAGAGAAACTCGCTGATTTGGTTTCAGTGCCCGTAAATCTGCAAAGTCAACACGTTTACTGCTGTTTCTGTCTGCTGAGATAAAACTGTTTTCTAATTCTTTTTTTTAAAGAATTATGTAAAGTTTAGAGTGAGTATGAAAAATGCACAATGGAGTATTAAGGCCGCTATTTACTCTTACTGAATGTTTCGTGTTCTGTTGAACTTAATGAATCATGTTGTTCTCTGATTGTTTATGATGAAGTTCTCTTGCCTTTTTTTTTTCCCTCACAGTGACTCCAGTACTCTTAGAACCATAGAAGAACTGTCGCTGCTGCTTTCTGAGGCTCTGAAACCCAATCAGAGAGCAAATCTTTAGATATGAAGTATTGATGAGCCAACAATGGGTCTGTTAATGTGTCCGTGTTGTTGCATGTGATTCAGTCTGAGCTAAAGTCAGACGTCTCTTCATCTCTGAGATCCAGAGGTTTTTAATCCTTAAAGACTGACTCAGCGTTCCCATTTGAATGTAAAACCATGAAGCATCATTATTCTTGAATCTGTACATTTTGTGACTGTAAACAGAAAAACTGCTGCTATAAAAAGAATTGAATCTGTCAGAAACAGAAGCTGTTTCAGACTGAAGATGAGTTCTGCATGCTCTGTGGTCGTCAGGATCAAAGCTCAAAATAAAAACCTGTTCTTCATTATTGTTCCTCAAATTCACATTATTCCACATTTCATACTTGGGTCAATTTTATGTTGCTGCTTCACTTTTTAATTGTCCTGTTTGCCTCCGGGTACCTTTGTGAAAGTAAAAGTATTTGATGGGTACAAGTTAGGACAGTTTTACTTCACTTCTGTGTATACAGAAGGTTCTAACGGAACGGTCTGTACTGGGTTAGGGTTAGGGTTACTGTCTGAACTGTCTGAACTTCAGGGTTTCAGTGACGTGGAACTTGTGGAACATTCTGACTGATCTTTAGCTCATTAATTTCCTCCTTAATCCTGCAGTTAAACAGCCTCACAGTCAGTTCTTCCCTCACAGTTTCTCTGTAACTTCAGCTTCCTGGAGTTTCTGGTCCCGCAGGGCTTCAGTTTAAACCAAGCAATTAGTGCAGAGAGATTAAAGAGCTGTGAGATGTTCACAGGACTGTGGGAGATTTCCCTCTCAGCCTCCAGAGGACATTTAATAAAATCCTTAGCTGTTAACTTTGACCGGACAGAGTCCAGTTCTGAGAGTTTCTGAACCTTTGAAGGATCAGCTGACAGAACTCTCTGACCAATCAGCTGCCTCAGCTGGAGCTCCATGACAGACAGACTATAATTTTAAATCCATCCGACTGTTAATCAGCTTAGATCAGTGCACACAGAGTAATCAGAGTAAAAGCAGTGTGCAGGAGGTGCAGCAGTGATGTCATCAGCAGGCACCAACAGGTCTGTTTGTGGGGCGGAGTCTCCAGGTGTGCAGGTACCGCCTGCGCTGCAGGTGACTGATGGCAGGATATTGTCAGCCTCCTTCAGGTGGATCTACTGAACTCACCTGATCACAAACCTGATTGATCCTGACTGATCAGTGACAATCAGTCAGGTTCAGTCTGTGTAAAAAAATATTCACACTGTGATGACACACACACACAAACACACACAGCCTCATGTCCTGCACCTTCAGGCTCATTATGCAGTTTCCACGGCAACAGTGATGATGGCTGATGTTGAGATAAGAGCTCAGTTATCTCTCTCACATGCACACACATAGACACACACTCACTGTTGTGGTTTGTTTTACTGAGGCTTGTTTATATTTACATATTTATATAAATGGACATAAACAAAATATTATTAGTAACATAATCTGTACATTCAGAATTAAATATTATTAAATGCATGTATAATATTGTTTACTAAATACATAATTCTGATTCAGATCTAAACACAAAGTAAAACATGTAATGAAAGCAGTAATATTAATAATAATAATTATAATAATAATAATAATAATAATTATAATGTCTGAATTAGAAGAGGAGCGTATTTGATTCATATTTAAACGTCATCACATGTCAAGTCAAACTGCAAAATGTCCAGAAACATGTCACATATTTAAAAATTACGTAACAGGTAGTTCATGTTTTTATATTATTATTATTATTATTATTATTATTATTATTATTACTTTGTCAAGGATGATTGGCCATTGAAAACTAGAAAAAAAAAATTTAAATATCAAAACATATCCAGCGATGGACCAGGAGCCCCCTGGTGGCTGCAGGGGTTTACTACATGAAGCATCCTGCCTGAACCAGATCTCTGTAAACCTGATCTGAACCTGAGACCTCGACTGAACACGTGAACAGAAGCTGCAGAGTCTTCACACAAACACCTCCCACCTCCTCCATCACTGCTTTTTATGTCCTGGAGGAGATCCAGCAGCCACAGTGTTGCCATGGCAACAGCAACCAGGAGTGTGTGTGTGAATTTATAATCTGAACAGGTCGCCGCTTTCTGTGTCCTTATGAGGCTTTTATTTTGAAGGAACTCTGCTTAGGATAAATTCTTATTGCTGCAGGAGGTGGATGGAAGATAAAGCTCAGCGATGAAAAATGTAGAAAATGAAAATGTGACAAATATTAAATCAAACAGAAACACATTAAAGCTCCTCACTGATTCTATTTAAATCAGATTAAAGTCTCGTGTCTCAGAATGAGTCTCAGTGAGACACTGAACCACCCGGGCCTGGTTTACTGGTTTAGATTAAACACTGAACCCACATGGTCCTGGTTTACTGGTTTAGATTAAAGCTCCACCATGTCTGGATGTCCCTCAGTGGAACAGTTTCCACCATCAAAGCTAACATTAGCCACATTAGCAGCACAACGTGCTAACACTAAGGATTCTCCTATAGTTCTGGAAACAGTCCATCACAACAGTAATCCGCCATGTTTGTTCCTCAGATGACAATGCCTCAGGGTTTTAATAAATGACAGAAGTAACGTCCTCATATTGTAACCTCCTCCTCCTCCTCCTCCTCACCTCCAAGATTATAACAACCACAGAACACAATAAAATGCATTTTCACCAGATGGGGCCTTCAAGAAACTCAACGTATTGATCTCTAACTTCACAGAATGAACCAAAAGCGAAAAACAGCAGCTTCTGTGTCTGCTGGACTCAGTGAAAACAACATCACTGAATATGACAATGACTCTCAGTTCTACTCATTTATCGCTGAAGCTCTGATTATTGATCCTGATCACATCTCAAACAGTGTTTTCCAGAGAGCGGACTGGAGATGAGAGGTGATTTAATATGTGTGGATCTGTTTTGGGGAACATCACCTGTTTCTGAGCTGCTCAGGTGTTTTAGCGTCATGGTGATGGTAGAAATGAAAGTTAACTGGATGACGCCTGCCTCAGGGTTCATGACTCTGCCTGAATAGTTACAAACAGAGTTCACCTTAAGATTCTGATGATTTTCCTCAATCTCTGCATGTTCAGGCTCTGACCTCTAAACTTTAAACAGCTGATTCAGCACCTTGGCCCTCAGATCAGAGATTCAGTTTCTGCTGGAGGCTGAAAACAAAGGAGGAGCAAAACTGTACAGTTTGAGCTCCAGCTGTGGTGGAACAAAGTGCCTCTGACTCTGCACAGACTGCTGTTTGTAGAACATTTCATTTTCTAAAGTTTTGTTATTGCTTTTTTTTAAACATTTCACTGTCTTTACTGATGTTTTATTGTCACTTTCTAAGAAACTTATGTTTCCACTTTTTTTTCTGTTCTTGTTCTTTTTGGAATTGTAAGAATTTTTATTCTGCTTGACTTTTTTTCTTTTATCTTTTTCCACCTTCCTTGATGATTTGTCAGTGCTGTTTATCGGATTTTTATGCAACTGAAGCCTAATAAATTGAAATCTGTGAGAACACCTGGCAGATAGAACTCAAGGAAGAGAACAGAGACTCCTGGCAGTCCGCGCTCAGGGCGGCGAGAGCCTCTCAGACAGCGTTCAGGGTTAAATCGCTACACTCATTAGGACCCGTATTTCCGCTGTTTCTAGTAGCAGCACCGTCAGACTACTGTTAGCCTCCGTTAGCTGCTGTGAGCTGTTATTAGCTTCTATCAGCTGCTGTTAGCTGTCATTTCAGAGTTGTTCTTACCTCCCTCAGAGTCACTCCGAGTCTTCTTCCGTGGGATCCGACTGAGATGTGTCCTCTGTCCGTCCCGGAGCAGCGAGCTAACAGCTAACTCCGCCCCGTAACTAGCTGCTAGCTGCTAGCTCCAGCAGCGCTGATCTCCTATGCGCAGCTAGCGAAGCCTGCTAACTGTGCTAACTGCTAGCTGTGGCGTTGTGAATCTGCTTGTTTGTTTGGATGAAAAGACCGAGGAGGAGCCGTTAACGGGGGCATGGATACACACCTGCGGAGGCTGTAACAGGTGAGTCCGCTACACCTGATCTACACCTGATCCACAGCTGTTGGTCCGAGACACGGAGAGTTAGCTGGAGGCTGTTTACCTGCTCAGCACCACAGGCCCCAATCACACCTGAGTCTGCTGAGCAGGACTGATCAATATATACCTGAATCTGCTGATCAATACGTTGCAAGGTGTTGTTCAGTTCCTGATCAGGTGTGTGAGGTGAAATCAGCTGGAACAAACAGCTGCTTCATAAACTGGTATTACTTTATAAGACTTTGTTGTTGTCGACTTCATTTTCGAGGCTTAATTATATTTATCCATCAGCCAACAACCACAAACCAAAAGTGACGACATAAAAACATGTTTTTAGAAGTTTTGGGTTTTTTTTCTTTTTGCAAATACATTGAGAGTCAGAAGCAGGACTGTTCACAGCTGTGCAGCTGTTTCTGACTGAACTCTGGAGGTTGTTTTGGAAACGCTTCAGGAACAGAAGTGTAACTGTCGTCTGTTCGTGTTTTATACGTTAAGAAATTAAAATAATTGTCCATTTCCTGTTGATTTGATACATTTGTTTAATAGACTCTGCTTCCTGTTCTGGGCCAATAGTTTGTCAGTCGGGCAGGTGAAACCTGCATTAACCCTCTCTTATCATATTAATAAGCTTTCTTTATAAACCACTTTTCAAAATTCAAGATACTTGTATAATAAGTCCTTCACAAGGCAACAAAATAAAGCAGACACCATAAAGTCATCAGGTTTTAAAATAAGAATACAGTTTAAAATCCATCTCTTCTTCACACATCTCTGTTAAATCCCTACACCCTGAGGAAGTTGTAGATTTCACCTGCCCGGTGTGAAAGACTCTGAGCAGGTGGAGGACTGAGGTCACCTGCTGCCTGCTGAGCACACTTGAGAGACTGCACAGGTGTAGACGTCTCTCAGTTCATACAAGGTTCCAAAGAACCAGCCGATGTGTTGAATCTCCTCTGAACACCTCTTCCAGTTTTCAACGCTGGATTACTGAAGCTGGAGATGCAAAGTTTAAACATTTTTATTAAGTGATAGTCAGCAGCGTCGTCTGTTAGTAATCAAGTGTCATTAAAGGTAATGACATGCAGCGATCGCAGTTTAGTTTGACCTTGGACACATGGCTTTCACAGTGAAAATGGTTTGGTTACATCAGCCAATAAACGTGGGGAATGTCACAGCTTGAGAATGTGAGCTCCTCCTGGAGGTCATTAACCACCACTGACGTCTTTGTCATAGTGCCCCTATTAAACAGTAAGACGCTCCGCATGGTGGAGCAACCAGGTACAACAGCTGATCTGCAGTACATTTGCTGACATGCATGACGTTCACCTGCTGCATTATTGTTTTATATATATTTTTATCTGTTAATTTTTAATGACATTTACTCAGTTACTGATGATCATGGACATTCATCCATTCTGCTAGGAGGAGAAGGTCTTTCTTTCTTGTGGCGCTTCGTGTCTGAATGAAAGCTTTCCCTAAAAAGACGTGATGACAGTCTTAGAAGGTCAGACTGAGAAACATTTCACTTTCAACACAGTCTGAAGTGCAGCATCACTTTCCCACAGATGCACAAGAAACAGAACTTTTAGTTGTGTAAAGGGATGTAAATACTTTTTTCTACATTTAATCTCCAATATCGATCCAAAAACATCACAGAGAGTTTCGACTCTGAGTTTAATAAAACCTGCAGCATCCAGTGAGAGAGAAGCTGCATTTAGAGCAGCAGCTTCGTTACTGAGTCTTGACTGACATGGAGACAGGATGGATCAGGATCTAACAGCAGCTGCTGGAGAAGTCACAGTTCGTCACACATGGACAGAGTTCAGAAATCAACCAGGATGTCAGTTATTAGGACACTTTGATCAGCTGCTGTTAGTTCAGATCCAGTCTCCTGTTGTTACGACATTAATATGTTTTATACATACTTGTATATATTCTGTGTGAGTGTGAGATATTTCTGGGTTCTTCTGAAGATCAGCTGGTGGACTTCAGTGTGATGATTCTGCTGGTCTGAATGGAGCGTTTATTCCTCTATGAAGGTTTCCAGGAGAAGTGTCGTGTTGGGAAGTTTCAGCTATGATCTGACTTTTTAACTTGATCCCAGACCAAGACTGATGTTCACGTTGAATCCTGTGTGAACTCACGTGTGTGTATTTTGATGCAGATCTGCGCCGTTCTAATAAAAACCATGAACTTTATTCTTAAAGCATCCTATAAATAAATGTTGCTGAGCGCTTTGTAGGTGGAAACACAATTTAAAATCTGTTTAACCACCATTAAACTAAAACCCTCCGAATAAAACAAGGTACAAAATAAAAAGTACAGGAAGCTAAAAAAGAAATAAAAGCACAAATGGTCACATAAAACGAAGTGCAGCTTAGAAGCTAAAAGCTAAAAGCCACCAGCGCGATCTTGATCAAGGATGATTGACCATCTTGTTGAATTTTTGAAGCTGTTTTCAGAGCGCAGCTTTGGTTTTGAGCTGAGGCTCACATCAAATCTGGCTTCATCTCAGGTGTGCTTTAGTTTCAGGTGTGAAGACACTCAGTCCGCCGAGGCCACCGTCATCGTCGGATCTCAGCTCAGAGCTCCGCCTTCTTTCTGGCGCCGGCAGCCATGCTGACCTAGAATCATCCACAGTTGTGAGTTTGTGCAGTGTGAGCAGAACCAGACACCGAGACCATGTCTGAGAACCAGGCCAACAACAACAACGTCCCTCTGAACAACAACAACAACAACAACATGGGACCCAACA
This sequence comes from Stegastes partitus, assembly GCF_000690725.1. Taxonomy (NCBI): domain Eukaryota; kingdom Metazoa; phylum Chordata; class Actinopteri; family Pomacentridae; genus Stegastes; species Stegastes partitus. The sequence goes on from NW_007578778.1 coordinate 247,163, forward strand.
GGATCCGAAACCCCAACATCAACCAGAATCCCCTCATCAATGTCCGGGACCGCCTCTTCCACGCCCTCTTCTTCAAGATGGCCGTCACCTACGCCCGGCTCTTCCCCCCGTCCTTCAGGAGAGTCTTCGAGTTCTTCGTCCTGCTTAAGGTGAGAACATCTGCATCACAGCAGGTCAGGACCAGGGTCCACAGTCCTGGAGAACCTGAAGACCCCATGTTAGACCTTATAGAACCAGGACCTGAAGGACCAATCAACACAAAAATAATCAAACACTGTTTTGACAGTGAATTAATCCTGATGGTTTTAGAGTGAAAGTATCTAAGCTGATTATTGATAACTGACAGCTGATTATTGATAACCAACAGTTGCACATTAAAGCTGTTCAACTTTAAACTTCATGTATTTTAAACCTGATGTTGAACTTAAGGTCATTTAGGTCTGACGCTGTCCCATAATGCAGGAAATCACTTTAATAACGACAAATCAAAGTGAATCAATGTTCCTGATTTAACGTTCTTTGTAATAAAGACCAATAGATAATCAATGATCTAATCAGTGCTCTATCAGCTGCAGTACCAGCAGAGTAAACATAGAAACATGTTGATGTGATTTCTGCATCAGCAACTGAACACATGTAGGTTTCCATGGCAACAGGATGCCTCCAGTGTGTGATGCTGTAACTGCTTCATTCAGCGGTTTTAGTAACACACAGATCAGCAGCTTTTACAGAGAAAACATCATCATCAGGAAACAGTTTGGTTACAGGGAGACGCTGAGCAGAACCTGAACCAGGTTAGCATCAGTTACCATGGCGACCTAGCTCCACAGCATCAGTTACCATGGAGACCTAGCTCCACAGCATCAGTTACCATGGAGACCTAGCTACACAGCATCAGTTACCATGGAGACCTAGCTCCACAGCATCAGTTACCATGGAGACCTAGCTCCACAGCATCAGTTACCATGGAGACCTAGCTACACAGCATCAGTTACCATCGAGACCTAGCCAAGTAAACTTAATTATTGTTATATTCTTGTACTTTCTCTATTTTTGGATGCTGCTGTGGCGTGTAAATTTCCCCCAGTGGGTGATCAATAAAGTATTTTTCTATTCTATTCCAAACGGAGAGACACCTTCATGACACTGAAAACTCTGACTTTAGGCTAATAGTAACTTGTTAACACAGGAGTCGCACATCATAGCTCAGCCCTCAAATGTAGGTGAGAGGACAGACTGACCCACACAGTCCTGGGTCTTTGAATGCACCACATCCTCTGCCTAAATAAAACAGATTAAGTGTATTGAAACGAGGCCACTGAGACTCTTATTATAGTCAAAGGCTGTTAGACGTCCTGGATAAAACCTGAACGCTGTCTGAAATCCACTTTATTTTTGAAAAAGTAAGAAAATGTTGGTTTGAGCTGCTCACACACTTAATAAGGTTTCACAGTTGGGAAACAGAGTTTTAAACGGACTTAATCTCACTGTTCATCCAGAGTCCAGCAGTGGTGGTTCTGCTCTGATGGGGCTTTCACTAGAGATGTTAGATCAAGTTTTTCATTTGCCAGTGATCTGATTCTAGTTATTTAATATTTAGTAACTACAGAGTCCCAGTCTCATACTATTTTCCTGATAGTATACACTTCAAGTACATAAAAGTTATTACAACCCGTCCACTGTTTATGTTTGACAGCTGAATCTGCCTCCAGTCTTTTCCTTAATGTTCTGTAAATGCAGTGTTAGAGGGTAGGATGTACTGAGGCTCCAACAGATGGAGAAAACCTGTATTCTCTACATGATGTCAGTAAATGTAACCCTAACATTCACCCTCTAACACTACATTTACCCTCTATCTCTACATGTAGACAGGGTTCTGCTGGAGCTTTTACTACAAGGATCCTGACATCTCATAATGATCCCTGAACCTGCAGCGACTGAGCTGGATTATATGTGCACTGTTTCATAATACGACCTCAACGCTGCTGTGGAACTTAAAGAACAAATGTAGACATTCATCAAGGGCTGAACAACGATCCATTTTAACCAAAAGCAGCTCTTTAAACACTGCAGTTAGCCAAAGCTGGGAGCTGAGGAATGTTCTGCAGCATCTCATCAAGGTTTCAGCTGACAGTGGTTTTATAAATTCATGTGTGACAGTTGTTCATCTGATGGCGTCTCAGGTGGTGATGCTCCATAAATTGTATCAGGGATCAGTTCACGGTTTCTGTCAGAAAAATCACAATTTTCCACACAAACACCATTCTGTTTTAACTTTAACATTGAAATTAATTAATATGTGGTTGCTCAGTATGTAAGCTCTGCTGTCAGTCAGCATCAAGTCACACCTGTATGAGCTTTGACCTGCTTTGTGCAGGTGAGATCTCTTCATCCTCCCTCAAGGGGACATGTTCATCGGTTTCTCAGTCTTTATGAGGCACTGAAAGATGGTCAGGTTTAGTGAGGAGAGTAAAATCAGTAATATTAACATTTAATAATGAGCCTCTAACTGTTTATAGCCGCAGGTAGGTTTGATTTCCTCCTGTGGGAGACTTGCGCATAAAAATAATGTTTTTTACCATCTCAAGAGACTCGGAGTAAAAAGTGCTGAGTTCAGAAAAACAGTGTTTGAATGTGAAACACACAAACTTGATTGGTGTGAAAACAACAACAGAATGTTGAGTTCAGCAGGTTGTTCAGTCTGCAGCACCGAGGACTGAAATGAGGCTGGAGTTTTCAGATTAACAGCAGTCACACCTTTGAGCTTTACTCAGCAGACACAGTGACACACGACGCCGAGTCGCGGCACGGATCCCGAGTCACGGTACTATAGGCCGACTCATGGCACAAAACCCAGAGTCACATTACAGCCTGCCGAGTCATGGTACTACAGAGTCAGGTCATAAAAGTCATGCAGGTGTTGTGAGTACTTATAAGCTGCCAGGATGTGATGCTAGCTTTGAGCTGTGATTGGCTGATCGAAACTCCGCTCCTCAGGCACTCTTCGTCCTCTTCATCCTCGCCTACATCCACATCGCCTTCTCCCGCTCGCCCATCAACTGCCTGGAGGGGGTGAGGGAGCGCTGGCCTCGTGATGGCATCCTGCGAGTGGAGATCCAGAGGAACTCGAGCCGCGCTGCCGTCTTCCTGCAGCACTACGACTCACCTGCCCTGCAGGATGACCTAGAGGCGGAGCCAGGGGGTGGAGCTCCGGTGGCTGGACTTAGCCTGGCGGCGCTGCAGGACGAAGATGAGGACGAGGAAGAGATGACTCTGGACATGTTTGACAACAGCTCAGTACAGGTGAGTGGTGATCACATGTCTCACCTGTCTGTCCTCACTTGTCTGTCCTCACTTGTCTGTCCTCACCTGTCTGTCCTCACTTGTCTGTCCTCACCTGTCCTGTGTTTTGTGCTGCAGTTTGAGCTGGACATTGAACCCCGCCTGAAGCCGTCTCTGATTGGAGGAGGCGTTGGAGGAGGAGGAGCAGGAGGAGTGAACGACAGCCAGGACGTCTCCTTCAGCCAGACCACTAAAGGTATGCAGCCGCTGAGGGACTCAGTGTCTGAGCTGGAGATGATGACGAGAGCAGGTAAACCCTCCTTCACCTCCTCTGACTCCTCCTTCAACTCCTCTGACTCCTTCACCTCCTCTGACTCCTCCCGCACCACCTCTGATTCCTCTCAGTTTACCTCCTCTAACTCCTCCTTCACCTCTCTGACTCCTCCCTTCCCTCACCTGACTCCTCCCTCACCTCCTCTGACTTCTCCCTTCCCTCACCTGACTCCTCCCTCACCTCGCTTGACTCCTCCTTAACCTCTCGACTCCACCCTCACCTCGCTTGACTCCTCCTTCACCTCCTCTGACTCCTCCTTCACCTCCCTGAACTCCTTCTTCACCTCCCCGGACTCCTCCCTCACCTCTCTTGATTCCTCCCTCACCTCTCTGACTCCTTCAGTACAGAAACACCTGCTAAGTTGTTTGTAACAATCTTGTTTTTATTTTTGATAAATTGCTTGTTTTGTTGATGTTTATTTTCTTTTGTTGTTAATTGTTCATATTGCTGATGATGTTTATTGTAGTTTATTGATTGCTGTTGTTTGTTGGTTATTATTTTTGTTATTGTTTTTGTTGTTCTGTTGTTGTTAATTGTGTGTTGTTGTTTTTTTGATGACTTTTGTTTATCGTTGTTTTTTGTTTCGTTGTTGTTGTTGTATAGTGTTGTTGGTTGTAGTTTTTGTGGTTATTGTTTACTGTTGTTTACAGCTGTTGTTTCTGTGGTTTATTGTTTCTTGTTGTGTAACTGTTGTTGCTTCTTGTTGTTTGTGGTTCCAGTGTGGCCTCAGGAGGAGTACATCGTGGAGTATTCTCTGGAATATGGCTTCCTGCGTCTGTCTCAGAGCACCAGGCAGAGACTCAACATCCCCGTCATGGTCGTCACTCTGGGTAGACATCAGCACGTCATGTGACCTCACCCTGTCGTGACTTTTTTTGCAGCGCCACCGTGGCTGCCCTGATGGACCTCAAACCTGTCTGTGTCTGTTTTTGTCTTTAGATCCGATGAAGGACGAGTGTTTTGGAGACGGCTTCAGTCGCTTCCTGCTCGATGAGTTTTTGGGCTACGACGACATTCTGATGTCCAGCGTGAAGGCGCTCGCTGAGAACGAGGAGAACAAAGGTAGAGAGACACTGAGAATGAACAGTGCGAGAAAACGAGGCAGGGGGACTCCGAGAGTGAGGACAGATCACGTAATAATCACCTGATTTCTGATCCTGAAACCAAAATCAGAAATAGGCTCAAAACGACTTAAAAGAGCAGTCATCAGTAGACGCTGCGGTTTCCAGAGGTTCCCTAAACGCCTCACAGTCATCAGTAGATGCACAAAGTGAAATAAGGAAATCTAATATCAGAGTTACCTGAAACCAGGTGAGTTTATCTACCTACACGGATCGATCGGAGACAGATGGCTGAATGTCATGAGCTCTGCTATCCAGTGGTCACAATCTGTTGTTCGGTAGGAGATCTGCCTGCTGATCCTCTCAGATGGAGTCACAAGAAATAAAGTCTCGTTAGCATGTTACATTTAGACAGAATTCAGGAAATAGAATTAACTGATTTGTTCTGTAAAAGGTTTTTGCTGAATGTACAGTTTCAAAAGTTTTCAGACCTCGCAATTTTTCTGCTTTCACCCTCAAAACAACTCAAGTCATTTTGAAGGTTCAACATCTCCAGAACTAAAACTTGCAGTCATGATATGTGGTGAGGACACAGACAGAATAGTTTACAGCCGATCCGAATGATTGATTGTTCTCCAGAAGAGGACCGTGGTGCTCCTGCCAATGAGTCCACAGCACCACTTTGTAAAAATATCTAAAAACTGGAACCTTGTCTTGTCAAACTTTCCAAACATTAAATTGTGTGTCCTCTGCTGGATCCATTCAATCCTTCTGATAGAAGCTCTTCTGCCTGAGTCACCACATTTCATGTCTGTGGACGTTTTATTTCTACAGATACTCAACCCAAAAAATGGCTTCACAGTGAGATGGTTCTTTTGAGGGTGAAAGTTTAAAGACATGAAATTCTCTAAATTCAGACCAAATATTTACAGATCTTAGGTTCGGGTCCCAAATCAAGAATAAGTAACCTGAAATAAGATGGACTGACACAGTTAACTGGATCTGTAAATATTTGGTCTGAATTTTGTGAATTTCATGTCTTTAGACCACACAGGCTGTGGTTTGTTTAACCGGGTATGATAAATGTTCTCATGTGAGAGCCAAACCCCCTCGGTGTGGTTTGTTTGATCTGATTACAGAGTTTATTTCAGAATCCTGTTGTAGGTTGTGGTACTCTGTTTTTCTGACGCTCTACGTGCTGTATGAGGATGGGAGCTGTTGCCTCCTGATGCCACCAGAGGGAGTCTTACCCTCAGTGAGGAGGAAACAAAGGTTCTAACCATAGACTGTATAAAAGATGGACGT
>NW_007578778.1:253732-261639 GCF_000690725.1 Stegastes partitus
CGATGCTTTTATCTGAGAAATGCTGAGTCTTCATCTACAGCTCTGATTAAATCTGATCAGACGTCTGCTAGAACAGAAGGATCCACCCAGGGACCATTTCCTGACTGGTGGTCATACATGTAAACAACAATAACCACTTACTGAGTTCCTCTGAGCTCTACTCGCCTCCAGAAGTTGGAATTTTTAGTTTCTGTGATGACAGAAGAACTCGGGTTCCTGCAGAACGTGGACAGTTTGCTTGTTTCGTCGCCCTGCTCTGACCTGCTGGGTCTCTGCACGTTGATGATCTCTCTGTGTGATTCTTTGCAGGGTTCCTGAGGAATGTGGTGTCTGGAGAACATTACCGCTTTGTCAGCATGTGGATGGCCAGAACCTCGTACCTGGCTGCCTTCGTCATCATGGTCATATTTGTGAGTTTCTATCCAAGGAAGCTCAGTTTGTAGCTTGATGAGATGTCAGATGAGATGTCTGTGAGAGTTTAGAACCTTTGGAGATTACGTGGAACATCCACTCAACACTGTCAGGCGGAGGAAGCTGTGGTTTGTTGGTGCGCAGAATTGATGAACCCAAAGAACTTCAGTCAAAAGCAACCAGAATTCTTTTTTTTCGGGGGGGGGGCTGTTTACATTGTTTCATCTTCATCCAGGAGGCTTCTTCAGTTCTTCAGCCTATTGGATCAAGGTGAAAACTTCAAGAACAAAAAGAAAGTTCTGGTTCCTTCATACTGAGGTTCTGAGGACCACCATGACCTGATGACTGAGGATCTGCTCAGACTCAGAGCTGATTTTTCTTGTTGTGTGTTTCAGACTCTGTCGGTGTCCATGCTGCTCAGATACTCTCACCACCAGATCTTCGTCTTCATCGGTCAGTGTCCTCTGAAGCAGCACAACCCGACTCACTGTGCTTCACTTTAGTCGGGTTTAGCTTGATGTCATCTGCTGTTGATTTTTAGCGTGATGTGAGATAAGTGATGATCTGCTCTCTGTCCTCCTTCAGTCGATCTTCTTCAGATGTTGGAGATGAACATGACCATCGCCTTCCCAGCAGCACCTCTGCTCACTGTCATCCTGGCCCTCGTAGGTAAGTTCACACCCTGGAAGCCGGTCCAGACTGGTTTACACAGTCTGGATCAAGTTCTGAGAAACTTGTGCAAACCAGTTCAACTTTATTCAGGGTTCAGAGACGACCCCTAAACCGCCGACACAACCCCAACAGAACCCAAACCAGAAGGAAACTGTGTCTGACCATTCACAGGAAAAGCAGAGAAGACGAGACCGAACCAGGATGAGGTCTCATCACAAACCTGTTAAAACTGAGCTGAGGTCCATCAAGACCAAGCAGTCAGGTCTAAACAGTCCACATAGTCCCGAGTCCAGGCAGTTCTGTCCAGAATCTACACAATCAGATCCTTCATCCACGCAGTGTGGTCCTCAGTCCTGTTCTGAGTCCAGACAGTCCTGTTCCGGGTGTGATCCTCAGTCCAGACAGTCCTGTTCTGGGCGTGATCCTCGGTCCAGACAGTCCTGTTCCGGGTCTGATCTTCGGTCTAGACAGTCCTGTTCTGGGTCTGATCCTCTGTCCAGACAGTCCTGATCGGAGTCCAGTCCTAATTGGAAACTAAAAAAGGGTTTCTTGTCACATTATGGCTTTTTGATCCCTATCGGTGGCTTCAGGTGTGTTTGGCTCCACCTCTCACAGTGAGAATGTGAAACAGGTGTTGATTTGTGGTTCTGAGCTTTTTGAAGCAGCTGATCTCTTCACCTGTGCTGACGGTCATATGCCTGCTATCATCAGGAATGGAGGCCATCATGTCAGAGTTCTTCAATGACACGACGACGGCATTCTACATCATCCTCATTGTGTGGTTGGCCGACCAGTATGACGCCATCTGTTGCCACACCAACACCAGCAAACGTCACTGGCTGAGGTGAGTTGCTCTACAGGTGTGACTCACCTGTGCAGATGATCCGTTGTTCTGCTCCTTTTTCCGTTCAAACACACTGATCACTTGACTGATGCTGACCGTTTGTTCTGGTGACTGATTCGAAGCGACTTGTGTTGCAGGTTCTTCTATCTGTACCACTTTGCCTTCTACGCTTATCACTACCGCTTCAACGGCCAGTACAGCAGCCTGGCGCTGGTCACCTCCTGGCTTTTCATCCAGGTCAGAACCAGCACCTTCATTGGGCCCCGTCCCCTCACATTCATCCACCCTGATGAGTTTAGTGTTAATAACTGTTGATTCTTCCCACACAGCACTCCATGATCTACTTCTTCCACCACTACGAGCTGCCTGCCATCCTGCAGCAGATCCGGATCCAGGAGATGCTGCTGCAGAACCAGCAGGCGGGTCAGAACCAGACGGCTCTGCAGGACAACCTCAACAACAACAACAGTGCTGCTGCTGCTGCTGCTGCTGCTGCTGGTGGTCCGGGACCTGCCGGTGCCGCCCAGCCGGGCCCTCAGACCGACCCACAGCCCTCCTCCTCCCCTCCAGCTCCAGGAGCAGCAGGAGGTGCCGGGGAGGTGAGGGCGGAGCTGAACTGGGTCGCTCAGACCGCCGCCATCATCACCGAAGCTCTGTCCTCCTCCGTCGACTCCGGAGGAGGAGCAGCGACTGGAGGGCAGGGATCTCCTGGGGGGGAGATCAGTGTGGTGGCTGAGTTCTGGATGGGAGGAGGAGGGGCAACTGCAGGAGGAGCAACAGAGGGAGGAGGAGCAACAGAGGGAGGTGGAGCAACAGGAGGAGGAGCAACAGGAGAAGATGCAAAAGTTGTTTCATTAGAAGTTAAACCTGCAGCAGAAGGAGCTGATCCGCCAATCAGGGTGCTCCATGTGGGCAGGGCGGGGCCCTCGGAGGCAGGGCCCTCAGAGGCGGGGCCCTCGGAGGTGGGGCCCTCGGAGGCGGGGCCACAGACAGACTCACACTGTGCAGGTACAGACTGCAGTGCAGCAGAGCAGAAACCGTCCTGAGAGTCCAGGTGTGCTGCTGGTCATCATCTCACCTGTCGGTGCCTCAGTCTGTCAGCTGATCAGGTTGATTGATTAGTGATCAGAAACAGGTCTGAACCTGCAGTTTTAGTTGGAATTTTAAACTGATTGATTGATTAGTTCAGTGTTTCCCAACCTGAGGTTCGGGGCCCATTAGAGGTCCTCAGATTAAAAGGTTCGAGGATTAACAGGAAATTGAAGAAGCACATTTCTAATTTTCAGGCTTTGTGTCTTGTTTGTGATGTTTTTGTTGTCTGAGAGCAGAGATTTGTTGAAACACAGAGGAGGGTTGATTAAATCTGGTTCTCGGCGACGCCCTCAAAAGTCCCACAGATCCAGTTCACTGACAGAAAACAGAACCACAAATATTTGGTGTCTTTGCTTAAAAAATGACCCTAAAGTCTGAGTATAAATATCACTGCTGATCGTATTTCTGTTGTTACTAATGAATTAATCTACTGATTATTTTCTCCATTAATCAGTTATTTGTTTGGTGGTAAAATGTCAGAAATGAGTAACTTTTCATCTGAAACACAAACAAAGAAAAGCAGCGAGATTTCACATTTAAAACCCAAAACCAGCAAATGTTTCACACCGTTTGTTAAAGTTCCTGAAATGAGTCTGAAGCAGCTCAGACTTCTGTCAGCCATTTTATTTTTATCCGTTTTGTGAGAGATTGTCAGTGATGCCTTCAAGTGTCTTGTTTTGTCCAAATGTCAGATTATTAATGATTTCACAGTGAAAAAGTACCTTTTCTGCTGCCTTATCTGAAACATCAGTTTAATTTTAAATCTCCCGTCGAAATCATCATTTAATCCGAATAATACATGAATGAGATTATTTGCAGCAGTTTTCCTGCAGCAGAGTTTCTGCTGTACACATCTCTAGATCAACGAGCTGTTTAAACCTTGAGATCTGCGTTTCATTGTCCGTTCAGACTCAAACATCTACGATGAAACTTGAAAAACTCCACAAACATTCTGCTTTTTATTCAGTTTCACTGCAGCTTCGGATTCAGCCGCTGGTTTAAACATGTGACTGAACTCCTGCGAGGTGATTTCAGACTTCAGATAAGACATTGAACTCATCCTGACATTGAGATAAAATGAGGTGTGATGTTCATGGACGCTGGTTTACCTGCAGTTTAAAGGTGAAGCTGTTTTTAGAGCTTCAGATTATTGATCAGAAAAACTGCAGAACTTGGTCTCTGTAAGTGTTTTGGCTGCTGGCTGCTGCTCAAACAATACGAGATATTAATAATCAATGATGAATCACAGAGAAAACAATGTGGTGGGATTTTCACCATTTGCCGAAGTTTTACCAGTTGATTGATTGATTGATTGATTGATTAATTGACTGATAAACCAAATTATCAGCTGAAGCTGTAAAATTCAGAAAAACATCAGATTTCTTCCTACACAGGACAAAAAACATGATTCAAACATAAAACATGTAAACTCTCAGGTGTCAGCTGGACCTGCAGAAAAACACCAGACTGACCCTTTAACACTGAACCTGGAAGGGAATCATCTGAGAAACATCAGTTATTGATCAGTGATCGGGCCTGATCCTGACAGACTGACGCACAAACTGAACTGTGTTGAGCTTTTTGTTTCCATCTGCTTTTATTTTGAAGAGACTCTGAGGACAATAAGTTTGTTTGGGAGCGGTGCGGCGGTCGGACTGATCGATCAGGTGGATCAGGACTTCTGTCAGGACGAATGCCTTATCAATAATCCTCAGACTGTCAGCAGCTGAGCGAGCTGATTGGTTGTGCAATATGGTGGCGGCTGTGTCACAACTCAGGCTCCGCCTTCTGCAGCGTTGACGCCGCGAACGTGAAAACTTCCTCTGATTGAAAACATGAATGATCGATCGATGATGCTGCAGAAACATGCTACAGGTGATTGATCAGCGTGTTCAGAAAAAAAATACACACGACAGAATCTCAGAACATCTGATCTGATCATGAACCATCAGCTGATATGTGATCAATAACCTGATGCTGAATAATCATTAACTCTCGGTAATTGATAGCATCACTGAAACTGCCCATCAATCCATCGATTGGTTGATTTACAGTGAACTAATCTGCAGTTATTGATTACTGATTGTTTCAGTGATTTTTCAGGTTAAACTTCTCGATCACTTCAAATTCTTTCTGGATCTTCTTCCTCTGAACAATCTATCGGTAAGCAATTGATTGATCAGCTGCAGCGCCATCAGCACGTACGTTTATCGCTGTTATTGATCGCTGCGGTGACGCCTGGCTTCTGTATGTTGTTGTTTACTGTTGCCAAGGAGGCGGAGTCTGAGTGTGACCAATCGGAACCGGACTGAACCAAACTAGAAGACTGGAGGGGGGGGATCAGGCGTTTTCTGGGGTGTTTCTTCTTTGTGCCTCACTGCTGGATGACTGTAGCCTCATTAGTTGATCTGAAACTCATCAAACTGTATTTAACTGTCCAGTAAACCAGTAAAACCAGTGCACACCAACATGTCTGCACACACACTGTCTGACTGTCTGACTTCTTCGTAGACAGCATGAAGAGTCCAGTTGCCTCCTGACAGGACAGGTGACTGACAGGTGTTCTTTAACAGGAAAAGCATTACAGTCCCCCCCCCCTTCTACGACAAACACTGGCTGCACCTGATTGGACGACGCTTAACCCGTGTTCTGTCTTCTCCTGGATCTCAAACCGGACCAACGTGGCTCAGCGGGACTTCCTGAAGATGTTACACAGTCATCTGAGTCCTGTTGAGTTCTACCTGCCAGGTGAGGGGTGACTCCAGGTGTTCATGGGACTTCAACCACTAAACTGCAAACTCAGCTTCTGTTTCTTGCTGGTTTTAAGGGATGAGAATGTTAATTGATTGATTGCAGTTAATATTTTTTTAAAAGGTTTTTTTTGGCCTTTGTTAGATAGGACAGTTGAGAATGAGGCAGGACAGTGGGAGAGAAGAATGGGGGAGGGACTTGCAGCAAAGGGCCATGAGCGGGATTCGAACCCATGGCTGCTGCATCGGGGACTATAGCCCCTACACATGGGTCAACCAGTTGCGCTAAAGCAGTTAATATTTAATAGATTATAGTAAAATAAAATAACCAATCAGGCAACAGATAAAGGCCGTGCACATCAGTAAATGTACCACAGACCAGCTGTAGTATCTGGTTATTCCAGCAGATGGCGTCTCTTTCTGTTTAATCCTGTAGAGACCAGAGGAGGCGTCACTCAGACTACAGTTCATGTTGGCAGCAGAGAGCATTGTGGGAGGTTTAGCAGCAACGGGACCACGACAGAGACTCTGAGGAGGTTCATGTGTTTCTGTAGCCTATCAGCTGACTTAACTGAGCTAATGCTGTGGTTGAACCAACAGTATCAGAAACAGTTATGTCAGCGTATGTAAGGATGTCTGCTGTCCTGAGTTTGTGTTATTGATTAATCAATCATTGATTAACACAAGGTTATCAATAGTGAATCTCTCTGGATGGACTGCAGACAGATTCAACAGCTCGTTTCTCACCATTTTCACCGTTAAGCGTTCGTCCCGTCAGGTGCAGCCAATTTCCAAAACGCTCCTGTGGACACAAACCAGTCGTCGTCCTTCGTACAGGTCTGTGCACTCCTGTATCCGACCACGTGGTCTACGTTACTCTGCTGGTGTTTGGGTGTTCTATCCCTAGGGGCCCATGGTACCACTCACCAGGTACTGACAGTGCAGTCTTCAGGTCCCTCCCCAGGAAGTTTCACCTCATTAACACCTGGAGTCTCCCATCACTTGGCAGTTTTAAACCAGTTACACCTCGAGGCCTGATCGTATATTTCTGAGATTTACCATCAGTTAGTGGACCTGAAGAAGACTCTTGGATGAAGGTGAGACGTCTTCAAGAGCCTGAAGCTCTGGGGTTGCTGTGACCTGGAGGAACAACATCATATTTACAGCGTGACAGTGAACGCAGCATCTGTCCACACTGATCACAGTTTCAAGTTTCGCTGAAGTCTTCTAGCTCCTCTAAGAAATGTGTCCTGCTTTCCAAAGTCCAAACGCTGAGTAGAGATGAAATGAGATGTCGGGACCCACAGCCTTCCAGGGCTGAGCTGGTTCTGACCCGACTACTGTAACATGATGTCGGCTGAAGCTGTGACCCAAAACCACACAAGCATTTTGTTTCTGGTATTACACAGAACACCAACTTCATCCTACACATGTCATCGTTACATATATAGAATAGAATAAAATGCTTTTTATTGTCATCATACACAAAGTACAATGAAATTAGAAGACAACTCCAGTGGTGCAAAAGTATGAAAGTAAAAGTATAAAAAGACAAATAAGAAAATATAAACATATTTAAGAAAGGAGCCAGTAGGAAGTATAAGTACAAACTGTAGAATATATTCTAAATTGTGACTTTCTCAGATGTTCAGGTTTCATCAGCAGCGTCTCTGTTGTCAACCTGTCACAAGCTATGAGTCATTTTTTAACAGTATTCAGCCTGACATGTTGTTGGTGGTCCTCAGGTCTAAAATAAGCTTCAGTAGCATTGAAGTAAATTCTGTCACCAGCTGCTTGAAGCTGACCTGCTTCTGGTTTACCACACTGACAACTGTTGGAGCTTCCACCTAATGCTCTAGTTTAAATCGACCAGCAGAGCGGTGAGCACAAACACCAGAATGTTCTACAATCAGTCGGCTCACTTCCACCTTTCAAATGTTCAGAACTGACGGCTGCGGGTAAAACTGGTCCAGAGATGTTTAGATCATATTTATATGCAAAGAATCATTCAATTCAATCATTCAAGGAGGTCCTGAAGTTGGCAGCCTGGTGTTCAGAAAACAACCTGGCTCTGAACACCAAGAAAACCAAGGAGATCATTGTCAACTTCAGGAGGCTCAGCACTGATCTAGCCCCCC
>NW_007578778.1:262496-265143 GCF_000690725.1 Stegastes partitus
ATCTGTTATTTCTCATCATGTCACTGAGTCAGAACCTGTGGTATCAGACAGTAGATCAGTGATCTGATTATGGGGGAGTTGAACCACATGTAATCTCAATAAAACAAAACTCAACATTGGAATACTTTAATCTGAAACACTTAGTCACAGACATGAAAATAAAGTTTTTTAGGTTTAACTTTTACAGCAGATGGAGCAGGTTTGACACAAAAACTAAAATATTGGTAGAAAGTCTGGTAGAGCAGAGTTCTGGAGTTTAAATGGTTCTCCAACTACAACCAAGAACATATTTCATCTATTACTGATGGGCTGACTTCTCATGTTCAGACCCACTGAACTGTTTCTTTTTATGCTTATCGAATTCATAAACTTATTATAGAGATGCTTGAAGATGAACTCTTCATAGTTCCTATAAATATTCATGAGTGCTGAAAGTTTTTAAAAACAAATGATTTCAGAAAGTATTTGATAAATCAGTCCAGCATGTACCAAAGATCTTTATGAATGTCTGGAGTTTATCAGACATTCCAGCAGAAATTGTCCTAAAAATGTGATAAAAAAAGATTCAGAAGCTCATTTTTATTTTTGACGTAATTTTAAGAAAATACCAAAATTAACAGAAAAAGTTTCTGCAAACAGAAAGTTTCTAAATTTGGGGCTGTTTTCACTGAAGTACCTGTTCTGTGGTTTTATTGGAAAGTTTTTAAAAAGCCACTGAACTGCAGCTGCTCCACCAGAAGACTTCCTGTTTACACAAAACCAGTTATTTCTGCTCAAACACCGACACATGAAGCTCTGTTTGTTCATGTTGACTCTCAGTATTTACAGCTTTAACAGCTGATTTCTGTCATCAAGAAAAGAAATTTGAAAGTGAGTTTATGTTGAACGCCTTCTTCCTTCTGTGTTGACTTTAATCTGCTTCCTGAGGGATGAACTAGTCGGCTCAAAGAAACCTGAGCCCAGTCAGAGACTTCAGGTATCAGAAGGTGTTTATCAGCGTTCTTTGTTAATCAGACTTTCTTCTTCAGACTCTCATTAAAGGAGGCGTTTAAGATGTCATGTGACTCTTCTGCAGTAAACGGACCAATCACGTTCCTCCAAATTCAGTCAGCAAGTCGTTTTAATGAGAACAAGGAGAAACATAAAGGATTGTGACTGTAAAGAGCTGCTGATAATTGATAACTGACAACTGCACATTAAAGCTGTTCAACTTTAAACTTCATGTATTTTAAATCTGATGTTGAACTTAAGGTCATTTAGGTCTGACACTGTCTCATAATGCAGGAAATCACCTTAATAACGACAAATCAAAGTGAATCAATGTTCCTGATTTAATGTTCTCTGTAATAAATACCAATAGATAATCAATGTTCTAATCAGTGATCTATCAGCCGCAGAACCAGCAGAGTAAACATAGAAACATGTTGATGTGATGTCTGCATCAGAAGCTGAACACATGTAGGTTTCCATGGCAACAGGATGCCTCCAGTGTGTGATGCTGTAACTGCTTCATTCAGTGGTTTTAGTAACGCACAGATCAGCAGGTTTGCATCATCATCAGGAAACAGTTTGGTTACAGGGAGACGCTGAGCAGAACCTGGACCAGGTCAGCATCAGTTACCATGGAGACCTAACCAGGTTAAAGAAAACCACCTTCATGACACTGAAAGCTCTGACTGTAGGCTCAACAGACCTCAACAGCCCACTAATCATAGTTCAGCCCTCTGACTGACTGGTTCTGCTCCTCACAGTCTGTCGTGGAAACGCTCTGTTTGTCAGAGACTTAGAACTGGAACCAGTGAAACCAGCAGCTTAGACTGGAAACAGAATCTGACTCTTCATCTGTCAAAGCAAAGGTCATCGTACAGCTCCAGTCAGGTTTGAACTTTCTTTGTTTCACAACATCAAAACAAAACGTTTTGTTTGTTTGTTTCGTGTGGTTTTATTCTGTTTATTTAAATGTAGTTTTAATTTTATTTTTGTTTAATGTAGTTGATTTTAAATATAATTTAAATATTTTTAATTCACAACATCTTTATTTATTCTATTTCATTTTATTTGTTTTGTTTAATCTCATGAACATTAATATAACATAAACAAATGGTAAACAAAGAGTGTAAACAGCAATCAATGTAAACAAACATGTCTGTGCTTCATCAGGGACTAAAGTGTTATATGTTGCTGCAGAAATAAGTTAAACTAATGATATTAACATTAATGAATTAAATCATTCTAAATGTATGTCCTGGTTAACTCTAACCAACCGCCATGTGTATGGAGTGTTGTTAGTGCCTGTTCAGTGTTCTCATTACGCTTTAACTCTTCATAGATCTTCATCGTGTGATGGAGGCGGTTGATTTAATCCATCCCTTTATAATTAGTAAATTACTTCAATTGGTGATTGATTTATTGGGTCATGGATCCTCTTTTTGACCGGGACTGAAGAGGATCACTGCTTATTAGGGTCTGAGCACCCAAAAGGGTGCGAAGACCCTATTGGAACTGCTCGGATTATTATTATTATTCGTGCCAAAGACACGCGTTTTTGAGGCCCTAAACATACTCGAAAACTCACCAAAATTGCCATGTACATCAGACCCGGTGAAAAATTTTATAATTTGGAAGAACAATACACACCTCAGTAGAA